>NC_059190.1:600000-900000 GCF_020631705.1 Daphnia magna | reverse complement strand
GAGGCCAACAACGTCAACGACAGCCTCAACACGCCCGGCATTTCCAGCTTTATGGATTTGCCCATCTTTTTCGGACCGTCCGTCGTCCTGCCGACGCTTCCTTCCGTTTTCAGCGGTAAGACGAATATAGATAAAGGACGTTCGATATGTTTCATCGGATGAAGCCACCGCTAGTCGTACTGACTGGGGCTACGTTTTGTCTCATTTGTTATGGTCTGGAACGTTTCAAACGTGGACGTCATCGTTGTGACGTCACCAGGTAAACCCCCGTGCCTCAGGCGATTCTCTTTTCAGAGACGTTGCCGTCTTATCGTCTCTCATTTTTTCAAGTGAAAATGTGCGCGAAACACCCGCTCGCCAGATAACTTCTTGGCCGGTCTGTTTTTTTGTTTTCTTTTCTAAAGAATGATTGTGTATAAAAAGAGATAGAGAGAGAGACACGGTCAACACAGACAAACACAGACAAACACGCAAATATTTTCACGTGTGATGTCATCCCTGTTTTGATTATTCTCCTCCAGCTCACGTCATCTGTCGTTTTCTTATTATTACCATATTATTATTTATTATTGTGTGCGTGTGCGTGTGTGTGTGTGTGTGTGGACCTGCGCTAAATCGGAACGTGTTGTTCCTGTCTTTATCTAGCGCGTGATTTCTAATCTGCACTGGACCTTGTAGAACTTATGGACATACTTGGCCACGGCGGGACGGTCCCGAGCTTCAGAAGCCGCTTCTTAGGAAAGGTGGAGCAGGGAGGAGAGAATGAGAATTTCAAAAACACAAAAAAAAAAAAAAAACAGGGCGGACAAGGAGAGAGAGAGAGAGTGTGTTACGCAGGGGCCTCTATCCTATCTTTGGGTTGTGCGTGATGTCATTGTCTGTTTTATCTACTTGACGTCATTTCAGCCGTTCGGCTATTGGTTGCCTGCGAGTTGTTAAGCAGCACGGGCCACTATAGCAGTGCCCGACCGCAACATCCATCCTCTCATTTCTCGACATGCGGGAGAAGAGGAGGAGAGCAGAAACAGAGAGGCAGGGGTGGGAGAGCGCTATATTGAGCTTGTCGCCCGGTGTGGTATTTATTCCCGC
Organism: Daphnia magna; assembly: GCF_020631705.1. NCBI lineage: Eukaryota > Metazoa > Arthropoda > Branchiopoda > Diplostraca > Daphniidae > Daphnia > Daphnia magna. The sequence continues at coordinate 898,911 of NC_059190.1, read as the reverse complement.
AAGACAACAGGTTTCCCGAGGTTTTTTTTGTTTTGTTTTGTTTTGTTTTTCTTTTTCATTTGTTTATTTTCGTTTTCAACGATCTGCTAGTTTGTTCCTACGAGGAAGCTTATTTTCCATGGCAACTCTGCGTGATCGTCAAAAGCCATTTCCCGATCCCTTTCCCTTTTTTTTTTCTTGCAAAAAAAAATTACTCGATTTGTTTTTTGAATTCCTATCGGATTAACGCGCGATCGCCATTCGCTGTAATTTCGACGTGCGCTTTGTGTGGCGGCGGGGGCGGCTGTGGAAAAGGGAAAAAAAAAAATGTTGCAAGTTTTCGGTCGAAAGAAGAAAAAATGAAAACGACAAGAGATAGTCGATCGATTCGCGTTATATTGATTTATTGTTCGATGTCTATGCGTGTGTGTGACGGTACTGCCGCCGCCGTCAACCGTTGGCGCTCCCCCCCCCCCACCCCCTGCCGCTTCGGTTGCTCCGGAACCAAATAACGAAACCGCTCGGCGACTGCTGCTGGGCTCTTTGCCCGGCGCGCGCGCTTTATATGTCGTACAGGCTATCCGATCAATACAAAGCGGAATTCTCCTTCTCCTTTTTATATATATATATTTTTCTTTTTTTTTTTTTTTTCATGTTTCCTCTTCTGTACTTTTATTCTATTTTTTTTTTTCTTACTATATGTACCACTGTCTCTGTCTCGGGGTAGGAAAACAAAAAATAGTGGACCGGAAGTGAATCGATCGCTATAGTTCCTGCCAAAAAAGATAAACAAACAGTTGCAACAGAAGAAGAACAAAAAAAAAATGATTCATCCGCTGTTGTTCCTTTTTTTTTCGCTGTCGTTCAAGGTTAAAATCTTTGGCGCTGTTCTTTTATTGTTTTTTTTAACGCACTCCGGTCTGATTGAATCATTTCTCATTTGCGATTAATTGTATCTGAATTAACGATCGTTTTTAATTTTCTTGGCGTGTTTAAAACAGGGACGGGACTTGATTCGGATTTGGGTCTGGACGAACCAACGGCGGCTGAGCTGCAACAAGTTGAAATCGGATCGAATTGCGGAAGCAGAAGTAGCAGCAGTTTGACGAACGGAAGCTCGAGCAACTCGAGTTCGAGCAGTAGTAGCAGTTCCAGCAGCAGCTCGTCGAGTTCGACGTGCAGCAGCAACCCGGCGAGCGTGGCTGGCAGCCCGGCCGGAATAATTCCAGTCGAAGAGGATCTGGACGTGGCCATCGACAGTCCAGTCAGGCCGGAAGGCGTTAGCGATAGTCACAGTCCTCGAAGGAGGGCGGAAGAAGCGATCGACGACGACGACGACGAGGCATCGATAGAGATGTACCCGACGGACGGAATTCATCCGCACGCTCAGGTGTCTGCCCAGCAAAGTAGACTGATGAGCTACCGCGGCGTGTTCAGCTCGACGGCGAGCGGCAGCCCGGCCGCGTCGGGAGGAAGTCACGGACATTCAGCTGGCCACCTTTTGTCCTTACCCGGCCCTATGCCCAGCACGCCGGACATTCTCTCTCCCAATACGGGATTGGCTTCCATCAACTGGATCCTGAACACTGCCGCAGCCTCGGCCGCCGCGGGATCCGGACCCGACTCGAAACCTTCCCTCCTGAATCCGATCTTCTTCTTCGGCAACGGTCCGCACCAGCCGGAACAACAGACGGCGGACAAATCGTCCAGTTCGCACCAGCACCATCACCAACACCAACAGCAACAGCATCATCACCATCATCACTTTGACTCGTCGCAGCACGGCGTCCAGGAGATGGCGCAGCTGGTCCAGCAAGTCAACTATGACAGCCAGTCGATTGAGATGAGCAAACATTCGAACTCGTTCCAGCAGACGGCGGGAGACGAGTCGTATGCATCAGCCCCTTCCAATCCATCGCCGCAACATCAGCCTCCGCCCAAATATCAATGGTCTGGCTTTTCGCCTCCGCCGCCGTCCGTCGGCAATGACTACGGCGTGTCGGCGGCCCAGCCGCTCATTCCCAAACAGGAACCGCTGACGACAATCAGCGCCGGAGGAGCTTATCCGGGCGGCAGCAGCGACACTGGCGGCAATTATTCTGGCAGTTCGGCATCCAGTACGGCTGGAGGCGGATCCGCTGGACAGGTCCGGCTGGCGGACTACACACCGTCGACGAGCAAAGGGCACGAGATCCTGTCGCAAGTCTACCAGCAACAGGGCGCGAGCGGAGGAGGCGGCGGACCGATCCGGCTGGTGCCGGTCAAAGCGCGTCGCTATCCGGTCCGTCCCAGTAAGACGCCCGTTCACGAGCGACCGTACGCTTGTCCGGTAGACTCGTGCGACCGCCGGTTTTCGCGCTCAGACGAACTGACGCGCCACATCCGCATCCACACGGGCCAGAAGCCGTTCCAGTGCCGCATCTGCATGCGAGGCTTCTCGCGCTCCGACCACTTGACGACTCACATCCGCACGCACACGGGCGAGAAGCCATTCGCCTGCGACCAGTGCGGTAGGAAATTCGCCCGATCCGACGAGAAGAAGCGGCACGCCAAAGTTCATCTGAAGCAGCGGGTCAAACGTGAATCGGCGTCGCACCGGCTCAGCAGCGCCGCCGCCACATCGGCCCATTCGTCCTCGTCCAATTCAACGACGCCGATGGGCCAATTGGGTGGAGCCCGGAGCGCAACGCAGACTCCGTCGACGACGAGCCGGAGCGCCGTTTCGTCTCCGTCGGATGTGATCTCAGTGCCATCTACCCTAGCTCATAATATCATGTGACGACGCAAATTCATCATCCCTTCGTCGACGCTAACGAACTGTTGGCGCGTTTAGAAGAGACAAATCACGTAACGCACACAACTACGAGGAGAAAGCCAAATGTGTTGATTTTGTTTTGTGGATTGTACAACCGGCCGAGATGTTTAACTTTAACTGACTATTTAAATTTTGCACAGACAAAACGGGGCATCTAAAGCATCGTTCACCTGTTTTTCTATGTATAAGTTTTTTTTTTTTCTTTTTTAAATGATGATGTTTTATCGCTGATATTATTATGTATTATATTTGTCAGTTGTGTCTTTTGCTACTTTTCTTATTTTATTTTTTTTTTTTAATTTTTTTTCCTGCTGCATCGTCACAAAGTCGCACTCAACATACCGCAGAGAAAAATGTTTTGGTTTCTCTTGGCTTGTTGGTTTTTTTTCAGTGATTTCAAGGGAGGATTGTTTTTGTTTACTTTTTTTGGGTTCACAAAAATCGAACAGACCTCAGTGCCATCGATTGGTATATAACTAGCTCCTTGTTCCTCATTTTCATTCAGTGGCATCCACAGCGGGACTCCCGCCCCACCCCCTTTATGTTGATTTTCGATTAGCCTCTCCCTCCTCCTCCTCCCTACACCGTACATACACTACATTGCTTCCTTTTCCCTTTTTTTTTTGATCGAGTTGTTGTTGTTGTTGTTGTTCAAAAGTTCAAAAGACGGCGGAGGAGGGGTCCGCACACTTTGTGTTAATGGTTTATAGAATAAGAAAATCTATAACAATTCAAATTTTGATACGATGTATTTTTGGGGGCTTTTGCTAATTTTACAAAATTTTTTAACCTTTGATATTAAATGTCCCGAGCTATATTTCAAGCAAGAAAACGTCAACTGGCTTTGAGCCGGCCCTGTCCTGTCTCGTTCAAATAAAAACAAAAAAACAAAAAACAAAAAAAAAAAGGCGTGAATGGAAATCATAAAGAAAATTTATACTCACATGCTATCCATTTTCTACACATAAATCTATATTTACCTGTTGATGTTGTTTTTGTTCTTTGTTTTTTCAATTGCTTCATTCTATGAAATCTTGTTCACTTTTTTAAATTCTTCTTTCGATTTTATTTTTTTGTTTCATCCAAATTTTGGCTTTGAATATTATTTTGTACAAAAGGAAATGAAAAATCCCATGGAAAATCCGATAATGTGCACAACGTCGCGTTTTTTCACTGATTGCTGTTAGACTTTTTGATAAAACATTTTACACGAGGGACATTTTTGTTTATAATTTTAATAATTATTTGAAACAAAAATATTTGAATGGCGATGATTTAGTGATACATCTTGCAACAGAGCTCGAAAGTACACACTATAAAAAAAAATGGCAACAACTCACTGGTGCATAGTGGTCATTTTATATATTTAAAAAACTGTTGAATTGTTGTTGTCCTTGCAAAAGTTCTTACAAATAATGAAGTTGTGCGATCGCCAATTTTCTCAATGTCTCAAGGCGTAAGAAACGATTGTCGTTTATTTTATCTTGTAACTCGTGTGTTATTTTCATCCTATTTTTTCGTCTGCTGGGCGTGTGGGAAGTGTGTTGTGTGTCTGTTCGAATGAATGAGCCACTTTTGTACGTTTTGATGGCCAAATGAAAAAGTGAGTACTGCGTTGATACAAATAAAGTGTACGGGGAGCCGAGCATTTCAATCCTTGAAAAAAATAAGGACAAAAAAAAAGAAAAAGAAACCAAAAAGAATCTTGGTCGGCTCCTCTCGTTCAAAAGCCAATCCCTTTATGCTATTTATTTTCGTAATATCGTGTACAACAACACTTGGATACTGCGTGGAAAGATATGATTTCCCATATTTCTCCACTTTTGTCTGAATTTCTTATTTATTTGGCTCTGATTCAAAAGGGAAACAAGAGGGAATATGCATTGCTTCATGAAAAAGAATCCAGAGTCTTCTCACTATGTTCTTCTCATGCAGGCAGAAGATCAATAAAAAAGAAAGAAAAAAAAAAAAAAAAGAGCCAGTCATGGCGTCCAAAGTGTCATTGCCACGCCGTATGTACTAACTATACAGGCCACACAACCTTTTGTTCCTGAAGGTTAATCTAATCTGAAATAGAAGGTAATCACTTATCAATTTATACATTTTTTGTTTGTTTCTTTTTTTTTTGTTATTATTTGTCTATTTTTTGCTGTCCTCGCCTACGTTTGTTTGTCTGTTTTCTTTCGTTTTGACGTTTGTTTTGTTTTCTAGGAGAGGATTAACCGTTGAAGGGGTTGGGTATCAATCAACTACATCAAACGATTTGTTTCGATGATGAATGACTTCAGCTGCTGTTGTCTGTGTGTGCGAGGGAAGTAGTTGGCCGGGTTGGTTGATCGGTGCAATGATGACTCGATGGTCGATTCGCCCAGGCCAGAAGATGAGAGAGGATCCCCCTTGAATTTTATGAATGAAACTCGCTGGGAAGGAGGATCCGGTCGGCGTGAGTCCCGCGGTCCATCTTATTCTTGTGTCTGCGCAGACGCCGCCGCCGATCAATACATCTGACGTCGATGCTGTGTTCGCTAGAACAAACATGGCGACGAACTGCGACGTGAAGGCGCGATTTGCTGTGTAGGGCACAGAAGCGATGCATTAAGTGGAGGGTGGTTGGAAGGCGGGATCGGGTGGTGATGGAGGTCGTAGGATATGAGAGGAACCTGGCTCCACACCAGCCTCTTTTGACGTCATTTCCGCCGAGCGGAAAGTAAAAAGAAAAAGAGAGAAAGACGCACACGGCGCATACCAGGAACGTCGACAATCCTTATACATTGGTGACTATATAGCAAGGAGGTAAGAAACGTAGACATTGACGGTTGATCCCCTTATATTCCGAAAGGGATCGACTTATCCTATTCATGACAACATATTTATAGGTCTAGCGTAATGAGAGCCCAACTTCCGATCCGATGGATGAACCTGTTGCTGCCGCCCCCACCTATGCTCGACGTTTCTTTATAAAAACGCTGGCTGGTCGTAATCTGTAAGTCTTTTGTTTTGGAAATTTTCGTTTTTAAAGCGGTATACTTTTCGTTTTAATCAAATGCTGAATTGACGCTCAACGTATCGACCCACTTGATAACGTCGCTGATCCAGGTCAAGCTCTATTCAGCTTTATTACGCAAAGCCAGCTTTACTATTTTTACTGTGAGGTTAGTAATATGTTATCCCTCACGCGTACTAATTGATTTATCGGTGGAGACAAAAATACACCTCAAGCATTCAAGGTACACCCGCTATGCATTTAGATGGAGGGGGGCTCCTTGTAAGAACCTTCGTGGACGGGACTGGGTCATTACGTCAATGGTCTCGCCTCGTGTTTGCAGTTTACACGGCCTTTGGCCAGTGCGTTTACGTCTGTGTCATGTATTTGCCTGAGCGTGTGCGTAAAATCCGGTCAGTGTTTCCCCTCCCTCTCCCTCATTTTTACTGCTTCTGGTGCTCCGTCTGGCAGCAGGGTGGTTCAATAACAGGCCTTGACAGTGTGTGAGCTCGTGTATACGTCAATTTACACAGTGTCGTAGACGAACAGGAAAAGGGGGGGAGGGGGGAATTGTTTCTTTCAAACGCACATAGTAGCACAATGGCAAACTGTTGCAGCGCGATAATTGTCTGCGCTGCGTCACAGAAGAAGATGGTGGTAACCGCTGGTTATTATAATTTTGTGTTTCACTCATTAAACACTAGCAAATGAGGGAGCGTTCGCCGATGCTTATGGCCGGCCACAGCTATGCGTGAAGCATTATTGTATCGAGTTCTTTTAATTATGTTGTTGTTGGACTGGAAAGCCTACCGTTACAGTAAGCCTTATGACAATGATTGTGTTTAAGAGGAAGAAGAAGGGAGGGGAGTATTAATGTTTTTTAAGGGCCCTCACCACCTGTCGAGGATTCTCCCATGCAATGGGATTGCACGCACAGGCATAGAGACAAGCACGCCAGTGTACGCGTGTGTGGTGCTTACCACCCTCTTTAACTCCCTACTTTAGGGCCGGAAGTGGGAGGGTACGATCGAACTTCGATCGAAAATTTTACGCTCTCGCCATTGGTGACATCTAGTGGTCAAATATGTATATATATTTTTTTTCAAGTTAGCTATTTTGTTATCGGTCTTGGATGTCGTTTGTCTTGTTTGTGCTATACAGCAACTTTCTTCCAGATAAAAAACCTTAAATTTCACTGATGGAGTTCTTCAACTTCACCATGTCAGCTTTCTTCGAAAGTATTACTAGATGTACTTCAAAATCAAGACGTCGATCGTGGTTTCTAATCCAAAAGAGAAACAATTGTTCCACATCATTTGATATTTCTGAATATCTATTATGTCTAGATCGTCGTCACATGGATCTAGATTTCTTGTATTAAATCCCCAAGAGAGGAAGAGGCATTATTATGAATCTGATTTACTTTTCCAAGTGTCCATATAATATTATTTCACCAAAAAACGCTGAAATTTTTGTTTTTTCTATGTGTTGGCGGGATTTCTTTCAATTACAAAGAGACATTGTCATTAAATTTACGTGATTAATAGCTCAATGGTTGAGCATCGGCACTGTGCGCCGAAAGTACAGGGTTCGATTCCCGTTAAAGACAAGTAACAATCAATGTGATGCAACTGCATTTCAAATAACTATTATGTTGTCCATTTCCAAAATAATATTCTCATAAAGATTGGTAGGCATCATTGGTTGAATTCCGTTAGGGCAGCTGAGCCTGCTTTCCGAGACCACAACATTGACAACTTGGAGACTGATATCTGGTTGGGATTCGGGCGATACATCGTCGAGTTCCCAGGGTAGCAGAGCCAGGTTTCCCAGAGCTCCATGCGGGCATTTGGAGTAAGGTACTTGAGCAGATATTCGGGAGATACAGCGTCAAGTTCCCAGGCCATAGCCCGTCCGTTGGGCCATGATTGGGCCTTGAATCCCCAATTCGACATTTTAAGTTTCTAAGTGGATTTTGCGTTATGATGCAAAATTAAATGTTATTATAATAAGTGAAGTAGCTCAATGGTATAGCAGTGGTTTGGTAATACAAAGGTCTAAGGTTCAACTCCTACGTAAACGACATAATGATCATGCTTTTGCAGTTGTTTTTTTGGTTATAAAATAATAAATTTTTTCGCTGAAAAAAAAATCTGGTACGGAAAAAAATTTTTCGCAAAAATATTTAAAAATAAAAAAAATCCAGAAAAAAAAAATCCAGGGGAATAAAATTTCCACCCTCCCCCCCCCCAAAAAAATAGGGGTCAAAATTCTAACCGAAAATTAATTTACTGATTAATTTTTAACAAAATAAAAAAAAAATTTTTAAATATAAAAGATTAGTGAATAATAGGATTTAGTGAAATTTATCATAAATTGTTTTATTGAGTTTTCATCATACAATTCAGATATTCGTTAAAATCAATAACAGTCAGAAATGTTTTATTGGACCAACTGGAGAGATAATGCACATGATACATTTAATATGAGGCGATATTTAGCGACTTGACGAATAGCAATCCCGTTATTTTCTCCATTATTCTAAATTTGTTCTATCAGATAAGGGTTCATCGGCTACGAATATATCACAAATCAATGGGAAACGTGGTAAGAGAAAACAGGAAGCCAGATATACATTTTAATATATGAAAATACCAAAGCATACGAACAGTAATTAAGGACATCTTCAAACGCCATTTTTTGGCACCAACCTCCATCAGAATGCTCTTGCAATAATCGATGATTAGTTTCGACTAAGAAATACAAAAATTTAAATCTTTTTTAATACTATTTTATAAAAAACGGTAGTTAAAATAAATCGTAATATTCAACAAACCAATTTGTACCTGAATGTAAAACCTCCATACACAGCTTAGAACAAGTATAAGGTCCAACACTGAACCCCGATCAATCATTCGTTGCTAACGACCAATTCCGAGTCCACATTTTCGCCATGGTCTACCGAATTTTCCTTGGTGGGTTTTAGATAGGCGCTGGCAGAATTCTTATTAACAAAGGTCTGACATTTCCTAATACCTAGCAACCTTTGACAGAAATATAATGAAAATACCAACAACAGTTAAATTGACTGAAGCAGGAAACTAATTTGTGATAAAAAGTTCTCACCTAGCACTGTAGAGCAGACTAAAGAAAAAGAAACAAGCTGCAAGCAATCCCAGCCAATCACGCCAGCCCAAAAATTCCATATTGAAAAATGGAACACAAAGTACTAAATGAATAATTAGGAAAAATACCCATTCAGTGCCAACCAAGCAACTCCAGCTCATATACCATGAAGTAGTTGACAAACTTTTACGAACAACCCACAAGTGATAATCAACATGCAAGAACAAATTATTGGTTAGGTGACACATGGAAATTCATGTGCAACTAAAGCATTTACACTAGAAAAAGATCATAACATTCCAATAATTTAACTTTTACAAACTCACCTATTAAAGACAGCAAACACGAGATGCAAAATAACAGTTAAGGACACGCCGACACCGTGAGCTCTAATGAAATGTACTGAAGAAATCATTGGAATATAATCAAGGATAGCAGCTCAATCCTATATAAAACAAGCTCAATGACGTTAAAGTCATATTTGACATGACATGGTTGACTTAAAAATTGAATACACAATAATGGTGTTATTATTATATTAACGGGGATACTTAAGACTTTGATATACACAGACTGATGAAATCAATCGTCCCATGTAGAGTAACAAACATATTTGATTTAGTTCCCTTACTCAACATATTTTGAAATTTCATATACGAATTAGTTCATAAAAAACAGAAGCAACTAAAGTTATACAACATGAAACACAATAAACAATAAACAAAATTTATATTTCAAATACAGAAATTCTTACATACTTTCATGACGGCATTCTCGATTAAAATGTAGTCATAGATTGTGAGGGCCTTTATATAAGCTCTCTTCAATGCCCGACAGGTGGAGCTTAGAAGACAATGTTGCCACTTTTGAGATCACTTTTTTTCGAAAAGCCATGAAATACAAATGACATTTAAAAACTATCACTACTATTTCTGACCAACAAGGTACAATAAAAATTTTATCAAGAACCCTACCGCACAGGCTAATTAGATTTTATTGTAAGAAATTTGTAGTTTTTTAAGGCAACACTGTCTACTACGCGTCCCCTGACAGGTATTGAAGAGAGCTTATATTAAGTCCTTTACCATGCTAAACTCGCATTTTAATCGTGAATGTCATTGGTAAAATATGTAAGTATTTCATTAGCAGAAGTTTTAGTTATGTTGATTTTGTTATATGTTGTGTAATATTTGTCGTCTCTTTTCTAAATACTGCACATCTTTGTATTGATATTCTATCATTTGAAATTTCATATACAGATTGTCCGTATATGAAAATTCATTATACGTTTTTCAATGAATCTCTAAATTGATTACATATATTTGATCTATGCGTGATTGAATTTGACAGTATCGGTTTCCATTTTTCCTCTGTAATCTTTTTAAATTATCTTTTCTATTAATCTTTTTTACATTAGGTTTGAACTGTTTACCAAAAATAAATTCCAATGAGTGCTACAGTTTATTTCAACCAAGCTCATTGTTTTGCGATGTCCTCAGACTTGTGTGTGTGTTGTGACTGACTAGTGGGTGAAATGGTGAGTTTGTTGAAGTAAAAATTATTTAATGTCTTTTTTTTTCTGTGGTTAATGCTTATCCAAAAGTTAAAAAGAAAAACATAATATAATCCAGCAAATGGAGTATAATTAGAACTGGATGGTAAATGATTTTATTTATGCTTTTATCTGCAGGTGGCAGTCATTTCAAGGTCTTTGTGCAGGTGATTTTGATCAATGTTTTTTCAGCAAATTCTGTTCCTCAGTGCTAGGTAAGCTTTTCATCAACTTTTATGTAACAGTTAGCTGCTCAGAGCGTACTTATGTTATCATTGGATATTCTGTTAGGTTGCTTAGTATCATAAAATGATTGATTGGGGAGATTGTATTGAGGTTTTTATGGTAGTTGGTCTATTATGTGTGATGGTATTATCTTATTTCATCATGATTTTACTCTTGATAATTGTGAACTTTTCTTTAGTCTCTAAGTTACTCATCTTAAGAAACAGAAGATATTTCATCTGACACATTGTGTACTGGGACAGCTTTATTCATTAAAATTAACTGTTGAATAAAACTTGGGGCTTTTTAATTTGATTATAAAAAACCAACTGTAGTTGACCATTTTCTGTTGGAAGTTCCCATTGTATGTAAATACTTCAGAATTAACTTTACAAGCTGTATCTTTATTTCCTTGTACTATTCATTCTCAGGTTTTATTCTGGGGGAATTAGGATATTCAACTTATTTCGACAAAGGATGTGACCAATTTATTAGCAGGAGCCTGTTAGGTAAGTAGGAAATTTATTCGGATGATATGAAAGTTTCTATCTTGTAATAATTTTCGATTTGTAAACCCTCAGCACTTTTTTTTCTTCATCAGTTCTGACCAAAGGAGTCGGTCGGCGAGAGGTGCTAAACCTTCGTTGCTTAATTACACACAATGTAGACGATAGCGAAGATATGAACTTGGAATTTATTGCTAGCCGGCTATCTGCGTTTTACCACATACTCAATGTGAGCTTTGTTTAGAGGTATTAATTACAACCCGTTGAGTCAAACATCACAATTGACAATGCATTTGACAATTTAAATAATTGTTTTATCAAGATATTTATATTACTTCGTGTTTTGTTTGTTTTTTTTTTTTTTTTTGACAGATTGGGCTTCGATGATGAAATGATCGGGATAATATTCTGACAGAACTTGTGCCAAAGAAGTTATGTTGGTTAAAACGGCGGCCGAAAACTTGCAATTTTTTTACTATCATGTTTTTGTATTCATAAGTTAAAATGTCTGGATTTTGTTTTCCTAACCCCGTTTCCCATTGATCTGTGATATATTCGTGCTAAGCGAAACCTTAACTGATCCGAGAAAGATTGAATATTCGGAAAAAAAGACGGGATCGTTATTTTTGGGAATAACGTCGGTTACCGCCTCTTATAAAATATACCCTATGGCTAATTTCTCCAGTTAGTCAAATGGGACATTTCTTGCTGTTCTTGATTATAACAGAATTTATAAATGTATGATGTATGACTTTCAATAAAACAATTTATGATAAATTTCATTATTATCTTATTTATTTTATAGACGTTAGATTAATTTAGCATAAATATAAATAAAAATAATATATCCGTAAATTTTTTTTCGGTTCAAATTTTTTTTTCTGGATTTTTTTTTCTGGTTTTTTTTTCTGGATTTTTTTTCTGGTTTTTTTTTCTGGATTTTTTTCCTGGATTTTTTTTTTTCGGTGAAAATTTTTCCGGAAATTTTTTTTATTTTTCAGCGAATGCAAATTATTGTTGAAAAACCCAAAAAAAAAAAATCAAATAAGCCCTTTTATCATGTCGTTTACGTAGGAGTCGAACCTTAGACCTTTGTATTACCATACTACTGCTATACCATTGAGCTATTTCACTTATTATAACAATGTTTAATTTTGCATCATAACGCAAAATCCACTTAGAAACTTAAAATGTCGAATTGGGGATTCAGGGCCCAATCATGGCCCAACGGACGGGCTATGGCATGGGAAAACTTGACGCTGTATCTCCCGAATACCTGCCCAAGTACCCTACTCCAAATGTTCGCATGGAGCTCTGGGAAACCTGGCTCAGCTGCACTGGGAACTCGACGATGTATCGCTCGAATCCCAACCAGATATCAGTCTCCAAGTTGTCAATGTTGTGGTTTCGGAAAGCAGGCTCAGCTGCCCTAACGGAATTCAACCAATGATGCCTACCAATTCTTTATGAGAATATTATTTTGGAAATGGACAACATAATATTTATTCGAAACGCAGTTGCACCACATTGATTGTTACTTGTCTTTAACGGGAATCGAACCCTGTACTTTCTGCGCACAGTGCCGATGCTCAACCATAGAGCTATTAATCACGTAAATTTAATGACAATGTCTCTTTGTAATTGAAAGAAATCCCGTCAACACTTGGAAAAAACAAACATTTCAGCGTACTTTGGTGAAATAATATTATATGGACCCTTGGAGAAGTAATGGAAAATTATTTCAAGGATTATAATGAAACAATATTTTGTTTTAACCGCTAATGGGGATAAGAACTTCTGCAATTCAGAGTCATAATGCCTCTATCCTCTCTTGGGAATTGAACCCAAGAAATCTAGATCCATATGACGACGATCTTCGATTTTTGCTTCCATTCTTGCATATTAGCATACTTTTTACCTATACCAACTAAAAATGATCGAAAAGTCCTAATATACTTTTCATAGAAAAAGTAGATCAAACAGAATTCTAAAGACGGATAGACATTTAATGTATTTAACAAAAAAAAAACAAAAAAAAAACAGGACAAGTTATTCAGAGCACATCAAGATTCCACATTGGTGACAAGTCCATCTCGGTACTAGAACTGAACACGAAATTGTTCGCTACTCAAAGGAAATTCCCACCAATCAAAACAATAAAAGTATGGAATTATTGAAAGGACGCGAATGCGAAATGGGAATCATTATCTAATCAGCCATGGCCACGCTGGGATACCATTCCACGTTACAGGCTTATTTGCCTTGGCGGGCATCACGCGGGTAAAATTCTGCCAACACACTAGCAGGAATACGCTTAAGCATCTCCTTGGGGAAAATACGTAGTAGCTGCCAGCCAATATCTAGAGACTCAAAGACAGTACGGTTTTCGTAATTTCCTTGGGCAATGAAGTTCTTTTCGAATTTAGTCAAAAACTCCAAGTAGAGCAGATCGTCAGGTGTGAGAGCTTCTTCACCAACGACAGCTTTCATTGCTTGGACATCTTTGCCGATGGCATAGCAGGCATACTAAATTCGTAGAATTAAATGTTCATTGATGTCAGAAAAAATAAATAGAGACAAAGCAATTATTACCAATTGATTGGAAACGTCAGAGTGATCTTTTCGCGTCATGCCCTCGCCAATAGCTGACTTCATCAAACGTGAAAGCGATGGAAGTACGTTGATGGGAGGATAGATTTGCCTGTTGTGCAATTGACGATCGACATAAATTTGACCCTCAGTAATGTAACCGGTCAAATCGGGAATAGGGTGAGTGATATCTGTCAATGGAACAAATAACTTTAAACAAGATTCCTGACCCCATAAAAAAGATACATACCATCGTTAGGCATAGTCAAGATTGGAATTTGCGTAATGGATCCATTTCGTCCTTCAACACGCCCAGCTCTCTCATAAATTGTAGCCAAATCGGTGTACATGTAGCCTGGAAAACCTCGTCGACCAGGTACCTCTTCTCGGGCGGCAGAAACTTCACGCAAAGCTTCGGCATACGACGACATATCCGTTAGAATGACCAAAACGTGTTTCTCGCACTGGTAAGCCAAAAATTCAGCAGCAGTCAACGCAAGACGCGGAGTGATAATGCGCTCAATAGTAGGATCATTGGCCAAATTCAAGAACAAGCACACGTTCTCCATTGAGCCATTTTCCTCGAAATCTTGCTTGAAAAAGCGGGCAGTTTCCATGTTAACACCCATAGCGGCGAAAACAATGGCAAAATTGTCATCATGATCGTCAAGGACTGATTTTCCAGGGACCTTAACCAAACCACCTTGACGACAGATTTGAGCGGCAATCTGAAAACAGCAGCCTTATAGTATTATTTAAATTAAGAAAATTTCAGTTTTGAAAACCTCGTTGTGAGGAAGACCGGCAGCTGAGAAAATTGGAATTTTTTGGCCACGGGCGATGGAGTTCATGATGTCGATAGCAGAGATACCAGTCTGAATCATCTCCTCTGGGTAGATACGAGAATGGGGGTTGATTGGTTGACCTGTAAACAATCAAAATTTGCAGAACAGTTCTAAATTTACAGGCTAGGTAAACATTACCCTGAATATCTAGAAAGTCTTCGGCCAACACTGTAGGTCCTTTGTCAATTGGCTTTCCTGACCCATTGAATACACGGCCAAGCATATCTTCAGACACAGGGGACTTCAAAATGTCCCCAGTAAATTCACATACTGTGTTTTTAGCATCTATGCCAGAAGTTCCCTCAAACACCTATAGACATACATGATTCAATATTTCATTGAAAATAAAAGGAAGCAGCTAAATTACCTGAACAACAGCTTTGCTACCGCTAACCTCCAACACCTGCCCTGATCTAATGGTGCCATCATGAAGACGAAGATTTACAATTTCGGCATACTTGGGAAACTTGACATCATCCAAAATGACCAATGGACCATTTACACCAGATACGGTTCTGTAAGCTAAGATGCACACCAATAAACATTGTTCAGTATAGTTCTTAACTATATGTATGAAGATAAGGAATTCTTGCTACAACTATTATACTTACACATTCGCGGCTGGAAAATGTAGTCTCGATTTACAGCCATTTTGTGTTCAAGACGAGCTTGAGCTTCATTTAATGTGCCCGTTTTATGCGCCATTTTCTGTTTCGGTTTTCCGGACTGGTTGGAAATACGGAATCAAGTACTGAACTTAGGCAGAACCTGAAAAGAACTCGTTCGGGAGTCGAGAGACGAACTTCTAAAACGAATAGAGCTCGAGTCACGGGTTCTGTCAGTCATATGACAACCTGTATCATCGATATCGAATATAAGATATCGCATCAGTGGGGAATAATTGATGACTAAGAATCGATTCAAGCCAAACCCGCGAAATATAAATACTCAAGTCGTAAAGGGAAGTGCAGTACATCCTATATACCAATGTGTCAGATAAATTTGTGGATTTCTATGCTGTTTGCGTACTAAACTTTAAAACTGAAAAGAAAAAAATATATAATAGTAAAATACATATTACTTATGGTTTCCGAGCGATGTACAATATTCTTGTTAAATACCCAGGGAATGTCCTTCATTGTCCTTGTAAAGCAATTTCTCTATATAGCAAGCTATCTAGTAGTTCAGTGCTCGATAATAACAATGTACACAGTCAACAGGTGATGAAATTCATGTATTAGGTAAATAGATCGGACAGAAAACCAATCCATCTTAATGGTGTGCCCGACCAGGATTTTGAATGGCCTATACAGACAGTTGCTGTCTAAAACCCATTGCCGATCATAGCTGTTGACGCAACATGATCGCACATCAGTACAAACATTACATTTTAAAAAATTCAAGCGAATTGATACAAACATAAACACTTCTGAAAAATAACATGCTTTACAGTTGAACAATTGACATTTATAGCATTTTCAACGTCAATTATAGAGTATTTGACGGAAGACACTAATTTGAGTACAAGCTTCGCATTGCCAATCTCTTGAGGATGTTACATTTGTTGAATTACGTATGACCTTTAACTTTGAAGTGATTAGTTAATATTTGTGTAAAACGAGATTTCTCTTGGTAAGTGCCAATTTGTTCGACTATCTTGAAAAGCTTGATCCCGTCAATGTCTTCAGGTAGATTGGTCAACAACTGAGCGGAATGGATAAAGTCCGATTCTAGTAATGTAAACTCGTACAATTTCAGTATTCCTATAAAATGAAAATATAATAAAAATTGCGAGAATGATCCAAACATGAATTTCAAGATAAGAAATATACCAATTGCAATTCGGAATATCACGTCGTCTCCGTCTCTGCAATAAACATCCCAGACCCTTGAGGCCAGATCTAGAGGCAACGATCGCGAATAAAGAGTGTAGATCCATTCCTGGAGATACAGATCTGGGGTGAGATTCAGTGTCAAAAAGTGCGAATAGACTTTGGGAAGTTGTGATTTGAGCAGAACTTCGAAACTGGCATAGAAATCGGCCATCTTAGCATGATCGAGACGGAAGAAAGCATGCAACAGTGGACGGTTGAGGAGGTTGGAAAAACTGATGAAGGCATCTGAAACTTCCTGATTGAGCAAGAGAGTTGCGGCTAGATAGGACATCCCCTAAAAATAATGAAAAGTATGTCAAAGAAGAACAAACAGATAATAACTAATACAACTGTCATAATATACTTGAACATAACCGATATCTGGTCGAAAGCAAACATAGGCGCTCAACAGATCACCAAGAACGTCGTGGTAAGGTCCTCCTTTTTGGAAAATACCCAAATGAGGGAAAGTCCTGGAAAGATCTAATGTGATGCCTTCAACGCTGCTTTCTAGCCCTACGCCGCCAGCATTGATTAATTTCTCTTTGGCTCGCTCAAGACATAACGCGAACAACTCGGAAGTAACGTTTAGGTCATTGCCAATGGAGAGCTTCCAGACCTGACCTCGAATAGAAGGTGGCAAGCCTTGCCACCAAAGGTCTCGCGTTTTACGGCACTTACGTGTTGTATCCCATTGAGGAAGGATTTCTGATGTCCAGATTTTTGCGGCAGACGCAACTTGCTCTTCTTGTTTGCATAGTTCTTCTATTCGTTTTTCTTTTTCCTGGTTAAATCAATAAATAAAACACACAACATGGTCATAAAAGATGAAGCGCTACCGTACTTGAATCTTTGTTTGTTCTCTACGCTGAGATTCTTCTAACAGTTTGTGGTGTAAGAACTGATGATGGAGCTCCTCTTCTGGGCATTTTGCCGGCAGAAACGAAGGGCGACTATGCAGAATTAAGCCAGTAGAACCAATACTTCTTGTGTTCAAAGTCGGGCTGCTACCGCTGTTGAGACTACTGCAACTGCTCTGGCCACTCCGCGACTTTTGGAAAAAACTTGTTCGGCTAAATAGTTTCCACGAAGCCGAGTTATCGTTCTCGGATTTGCGATTAAATGCCCGCTGCCAAAATGAAGCGAGTCCAAATCGGGGAGGTTCGCAAGAACGTTCCAAAGAATTTGTGTGTTCAGTAAAGTCAGTAGATGAGCTATAATTACTCAAGCTCGACAAACTTGTGTGTGAATGAGGGTTGCTATTCAATGGCATCAATGGCAAATGAACTTCACTTCCAGAGCTGCTTACATTACTAAGCAAGCTAGGTTGTCTTCTATGTCCCATATCTTTCTTGAATAGTGGTTCATCCCTTAGCACTTCAGTTTGAATAAGTTTTAGTTGTTTAGAGTATGGCTCCTGAAGAACTGGCAACTCTTCCTGGAAAACATCATCCGGAATGCAATCTTCTACTTCTTTGTGAGTTTCTACTGATGTCTTCTTAGGACTTTTCACTTTGTCTCTTCCTCTTTCCGGCCAAGTGTGAAACCTTGTGTCAGTATTTTCAGCTATCCCACTGTCACATTGACAAATTGGAATCTTTTGACTAACTGGACATGTGATTTTTTCCTTAGACTTGAGTAGAGAGAGGCTGTGCATCCTTTGCAAGAGCCCTTTCTTTTCCAGACATTCTGTGCTAGAGCTGTTGATTTTGGTGCTTTCGAAGATCTGTTTGAAATTGTGCAACTTGTTGCTAAATGGATTTGTTAAGCTTGCTTTAACCTTTTCTTTGTTAATTGTTTGGCCTTGGGCAACACCTGATTCAGTTGACTCTTGAATGACAAGTTGATATTCCCCTTTCTTCTTCTGGTTGTTGCAAGTATGGCAAATTTCATACATTTGGGTTTTAGTTGAGAATCCATTTTCTTCTTCCATTTCAAGTTAACTAAAAATTAACAATAAATACACTTCCACACTTATAAAAATAAACTTTGTAGCAGAAGGAAAAGAGGCCACCTACGCGACACGATCGATGAAATGCGTCTATAAACAAAGATGAGGCATGTTGGTATTGGTAGCACCATTAAAGTCCCACCGAAAATCTTAAGAGGGGGACTTTCTTCTGGTAAAACCTCGATACCTGTACACAACGGTGAGTCACTTAAAGCTGTAATGAGTTTAGCTTTCTTTTGATTGAAAATATCACTCTTTTTGGTGTCAGAAACGTCTCTTGATACGAAGATTTGGGTCACGCCCACTCAATAACTAAACCACCATCGTGCAACATTGCCGTTCTGCCGTACATTCAATCGCGTTTTTTTTCGCCGTACCTGCCTCTGGCTGAACATAGAACAAAAACAGAAAAATAAAAGAAACAAAATAAATTTTTAAAAATTATATAAATAAAGAAATAAGTAGGCTATCCGCCATCTCCATACTTCCACTTTGGAAGATCAGTAACCAAGAATTAGAATATTTTTTATAACATTAGCGGAACAAATAAAACTTCTTTCATTTCTACCTAAAAATTAGTGAGCCTATTTCATTCCGATATTCTATCGGCAATCATTCGAGTATATCTTCATGTTCAATCAGCCACATAAAACCATTTTATTTTGGTTTAGCTTAAGGTAGATCTCGAAAGCTTCCTTGGGTTGAGACGCTAAAAAATGTTGCAAACAGAAGCGTCGACACCTACTGAATATATTACTTCCGAAGGAAGCCATTTTTTGTTACAGATTTACTAGAAAATTTCCGGTCTATACCCTGAGAAAATTCCCAGTCTATGCCCTAAGAAAGTTACTTGCAAAGTCCATTACTGGAGACTTCAATCACACAGGATTTCAGTAAGGATACCACGAAATACGTGAAAGTTTTTTGTTTTTTGTGTTTTTTTTTTTCATGAGAAAGCAAAAAAAACAAAAAAACATTTTCTTTAAAATAAAACGGAAGAAAGTACTGGCGGCATTGTCTATACACTTTCCCGAGTTTAACGAACGCAACGAAGTTGCCGTCCTTTTCTAAATAATGAAAAGTTTCTATACCCCTCTTATTAGCCTAGTGAGTTGCCAGATACTAAGATGAATGTCTGGGCGGTACAGCTGAAGCTAATGCGCAGTGAAAAGTGTTTTTTTAAAGTACAAAATCAACGCGTAATTAGTCGAAGAACTGGAGGATTTAACAACTTATCTATGTGGGCGTCATACCTGCTTTCTTCGGTCTGTTCCGCAGGCAGTGACCAAAGGTAGACATTCAGCTTGCTTCGATAAAAGGAAAACATGGCTGCTGGACGATGTCAGGGGCGAAATAAAAGCGATGGAATGAGATTTGCGTATTCCGATTTTTTTTACCATGTAGGCTGATGAAAGTTAAGTCGGAATCACGTGTTCACGGGTGGCGAAATCATTTTCAAGGTTTTCCTATTAGAATGCGGACATTAAACCTCTGCGAAATATATTTGAAACTTTTACGAAACTATAAGTAAAGAGAAATTCTACCGACCTCACAAGTTTTTGATACCACTGACGTCATGCCTCTTGCAATGGTTTCAGGTCAAGAAGATGAAAAAATATCACGTTCACAAACGATACATTTCGTTAAGAAAATTCTAGTTGTCACGTTATTGCTGACGTTGTTTCGTTCGAATATCTTGCTTAATCACAGAAAAAATCGAAAATAATTATTGGTTGAAGACATTAAACTGGCAAGAATATTAAGAAAGCAGCCATAAGCTGTTTGACTGCAGACTACGACACTTGAACAAGAAAAACTTGTAAGTACAAACAAAAATAGCACATTTCGCTGTTTACCTTTTTTCTCTCCATGTGTTTCAGTTGCGCAATCAAAAGAGCATAACCAGGAATTTCCTCGATTTTTGTTCTAATTGTTGTGCTTTTCTAGTTCAACGACCGACGAGATCCATGATGGAGTTTACAATGAGAAGCACGGCGCTAGGTCTTCTGTTGCTTTTGGTGACCCCAAGTTTGTGTCAATCAAAGGTTCCCTACGAGCAATGGTACGTCAACAAAACTATGTATCCGGTGAGTAGATTCCGTGGCCCACCAGAAGCTCGCGGTAGAATGAATCCCGTAGGTTATCGAAATTACATAGCAGGAGAAGAAGAAATATGGAACGGTAAGCAATGAACAAAGCTTACTTCTACATCTGAAATCTCTACTATTATTTTTTCTATTGATTTATTTACTTTTCAGGTAAATGCAATGTAACGCACGAGGCTCCAGGATGCATTAAATCAGAGACAGCTTGGTATTATAACATTGAAACTGAACAATGTGCAATATCACCCCATGGAAGTTGTAGCGGCACAAAAAACAATTTCAAGACAAAAGAGCAGTGCGACCAAGAATGCACAGCATTTTCGCCAGGCAAGGCACAGGCAGTTCCAATAAGTGTACCTGATCCAATCGTGCAAACTGTTCCTGCAACACAGCCTGCCCCAATCACGCAATCTGTCCCTGACTCGCAACCTGCCCTACAACCTGTCCCTGTTATCGAACCTGTTCCTGTCCCGCAACCTGTCCCTGTTATCGAACCTGTTCCTGTCCTGCAACCTGTCCATGTTCCACAACCTGTCGTGCAAACTGATCCTGTCGTGCAAACTGTCTCTGTCCCGGAACCTGTCCCTGTCGTGCAACCTATTTTACTAGTAGCAACAACAGCGCCGGAAAAACAACACATTGAAATTCAATCAATATTAAGTAGCGGAGTTGATGATGTTACTCCGGAAAAAATAACATCGAACACAGTAATCCAGGTAACGACGGAAAAAAATATTCCGATTTTAGCATCGGAGCCTGCTCTGTATGTAGCTCCTGGAATATTAGAAATACAGGCGGGCCAAAAGCAATTGCAAAATCTACAAAATGATCAATTAACCTGTGGCCATCAACTACATAAGCTCGCTGGAGTGTACCTTCAGCAACATGCCGGAGTTCCGAGACCGGTAGGAAATTATCACGTGAATTACGTCATAGCTTATAGGATTATTATGATCTACTATAGGTAAGCATGCACGACAATGCGACAAGATCGGCGGAAAAAACGATTGGACACTATATTGATCAGGTATTCTAGAATACTTGACCAACTATAAAATGACTATTCAATTAGCAATTAACCACTTACTTGTTCAACAGGCTGCAGTTGAACGTTTTGATGACTGTTCGAAGGTCGAGATTGGTAGGACAAAATGGTTGTCCACGGAAGTAAGGCTCGATTGTTGATCCAATTTTTTCTCTAATGATTCAAAACGTCAATGATTTGTCAATGATTTAGGCCGAGCATACGGCAGATGGTGGTATGATAATTTACCAAATTGGAATCCAAACTATAGAATTCGCACTTCCATAGTATCCACGGAACAGGCGGCTTCTCTTCCGTGCATCTAATAAAAATTTTAACAAATTAATCCACTAAACTAAATGGCAATAGTATACTATATTTTTACCATAGCCAAACTAATACACTGAGTTGCCTAATTCAATTACACAAGTGTTGTTATTTTTTTTATAAAAATAATGAACTCTGTTCTGAGCTATATTTTTGCTCCGGAGATGGGGAAAAGGGAAACAAGCTACGTATAAACAACTAAATTCAGTGTTTGTAATTAACACGACGATGTGATAAGCCAAAATTTAATAAATAAAACACTAACATACCGGTAACAAATCTAAGTTTCTCTATTATTTTTTTCTCATTGCAAAAGAAAATTGCACCTCGTGTAAATGGAGATGTTGTAGTGCAACTTAGGGTAACAAGAATTCTTTTCAGTGCGATGGTTTTACACAATTAGTGAGTGTGGTTCACATCAAGCACGTGTCATACAAAAGGTATCAGATATAATTATTTCAAGCCAGGAGGAAGAAAAAATCACGAATAAACTGATGGATTGTATGGCTTGGTTGGAAATCTTTCGATTTGTCACGTAAATGATACCGTAGCTTTGCTTTATCGGAAATCGAAACACCCCCAACCACCAACGTAGGCGTTGTGGTAAAATGTAGAACGACGCAATAACGGAAAGTCAGAAGCTGCTCATTAGACTGTAATACGCTAACAGTAAAAGCAGGTAAAGAAAATTTGTTTCGCCAATTTGTATGTAACTCGTTAGTGGTGAATCCCTATTGTACTTTGCGATAATTTTCTTCAGTGCAATTAGTTTAATCGTTTGTAGGACTGCTCTCGCTATTATGTTTCAAAGTCTAATTGCAAATTTTGTTTGATTAACCTATAGATTCATGATGGAATCTTCTGTGGCGATGCGGAGTACTTTCTTTGCGGTGTTGTTTTTGTTTGTTACATTAGTTTTATGTCATCAAGTTGAACCTGAAGAGATTACCAATGCAGTAGAAATAGTAGGCATAACGTCAGGCATTTCTCCGCATTTCAACGAGATGGAGGAATGGTCCAATGGAGTCAAGAGGTACAAACGTAACACTGCAGCTCCGGACGCAAATCGCTTACAGAATGTGAATCTCAATTGCAAGAACACGGTCAAAAATCTTACTACATTATTTCGTAGAAAAACCGCCAATGTTCCACAACCAGTAAAAACTTATCCAACTATTTGGTAACGTACGACGGAAATGCGAAAATTAACGCATTCTCTTTTAAAGGCAGGAATCAATGACATCACTACACTTGCAACCGCAACAAAGATAGAAAGAGCCATTAGAAATGTAAAAACAAAAATTATTTTTTCTTTTCCTTTCTGCTCAGTTGATTAATCCTACCCTATTTGCTCGACAGGCTTCGCAACAGCTTGAAGAAGAGTGCGCGTGGAGAGATAGTAAAAATATGCCAGTGGAAGCCACAAAAACGCAATTCCTAACTACGGAAGTAAAATTTAAAAATTCAATTATCGTATTCATTTAGTAAATATTTTCTTTTAAAGGTCGACGATATGGGAGCTGTAGGCGTACTAATTTACCAAATCGGAATTCAGAGGTTGAACTTTGAAGTAAGCACCAAAACATATATTAAGTGATAATTTATCTTGACTCGATAACATAATTTTTTTCTATTATAGGATCCATATTCCAGGCCTAAACGACCGTGAACTTAAAACGCCTCTTCTTAACATTATCAGGAAAAAAGAAAAATTACCGGCAGCCATATCCTTTCCCATCTTGCAAATTTTAAATAAGCAAATATTTTTTATTCTATGGTAAAATGCTGTGTAAGGTTCCATGTAAACCTTACCCTTTTTCTTTTGACATCTACCACTGATTTAGCATCCCTACAGAAAACTTCATTAATATCTCCATTCGTCCATTGTTTGTTTTTTTCTTGAAAAAAATTTACACATTTTACTTCCAACTGGTAAACTGTCGACCACAGTAACGTACAAGCTAGAATTACTTGTTAAGAAAACGGGCGTGAATATCACCGAATGGTTACCTCACACGGGGTTAGAACTTTCATTAATTTACATAAGAAAAAGAAAATGTTTGTTAACCTTGACAGTATCTCATCACCATGGTCCAGCAGTCTTCTCTGGTTAGGGGATGCTCTCTGCAATATATCAGCTAGTAAACAAGCACACTGGCTAAACTGGAAAACACATTTGGAGAGCTACAGTTATCATTCAGCTTCATGTTTACTCATGAAAGCATTGATACATTATGTCATTCTCCCACATGACTAGAATTTCCTTGATATTCATTGCCAGAAACATTGTCATCGTCGGTACACCATGGTAAAAGATATTCCTCTTTTCTTTTTCACTAAGAACGAGAACAAACTTAAAAAACAGCAATCATGCTGCGAGCCATGCTTTGCTTTGAATACCAATGGAGGAGGTACTTCAGACACGCACTCCATCTATGACCAAAACTTGCGGTTTCTCAATCCCCATTGCAGTTCTCAATTTTGACAACTTCAAGTGTTATGTGATAAAAAGGTAAAATATTAGCATAAAATAGATCTTTCCCTTGTTTTTGTCTGCTTGCTAATAAAATTCTTTTCATTTTAAAATATCAAACATAAGGTTCTGGAGAGGATCATCAGTTTGAAAGATAACTGTGGAATTGTTTTGATATTAACATGGTGCAGCAGCTGATATGGAAGGTTCAAGTTTAAACCAAGTAGGTTTAGTTATGTATATATGGTCAACTACAAAGTGTAATTTCATCTCCTTTTATAGGCGCATTATGAGACAAGAAGAGCAGAACAATTGGTCCGGCAGGGAAAGCTTGATGATGCCATTGAGTGCCACGAAAAGGCCTCCACACTACTATCTTCTGCAATGACTTTGAGTGATTTAACAACAGTTAAACAATCACTGCTGTGTCAAAAAGAATATCATATTCGTCAAGTGTGGCTTCTACAATCTAAAATAGCCCAACTGGAAAAATACAAAAAGAAAATGAATAGCTCAGGTGGTAAGATAGGATCAGTTTCGTGTTCAGTGGAAAGTCAACAGGAAACTCAGCAGCAGCTTAAAGTCACGCAAATAGAAATTATGAGGTAAATAAGGTGATTGTGTGACTAGAATGTAACTTACCTAATGTGTTTCAAATGTCAAAGAACATTGTCAGAAGCTGATGCAGCCTTGCAGCTGCATGCTGATACATGCACAAGTATGGACCCACACCTCAACCAGGTGATTGAGTGCCTTCAAAAAATGAGGCAGCAGCTAGAGCAGCTGTTTCATTTCAGCCGCGAGTCCGATGCAACCACAGATTTACAATTAGAAGCTATTGAACCTATCGATGAGTTCGCACAATCGTCTCAGTCCATCTCCCCCGAAACAGAAAAGGGATCGAATGACTTGGAAACAGAACTGCCCGCACTTGCACCCCTCGAGGTTCCTCATTTTGATTTCTCTATGCTTCCGATGTAAAATTTGAAGAAGATTATATTTGATTTGATTGCATGTTAGGGTTTAAGCCATAGAGAATTTCAATTGTATGAATATGACGCAAATGTATTGGTTTACATAAACTGTGAATACGGGACGAAACGATTGACCAACACACGCAAAAAAAATGATTGCTTAGTTTTACGTGCCTGATATTATAAAAACCCACTTTTTTGTTTAAGATAAATTTCGCTTCCGCTTTGTCCTCTCCTTCCTTATTTTTTAAATATCAGAAATCAATGGAAGCTTTTTTTCAAATGTTCAAAGAATGAAACGAAAGAAACCTTAATCAATTTACGATTATTAGGCATAGTGCCAGAAAGACAAAATTTTGGAGAATATGAAGCAAAAAGGAAGAATGCAATTTAAAAAAGAACGTCACAGCCAAGCCTCTCTATGCTTAAACGGACATTAGCTGTACATGTATCATTCGCTTTCAGGTTGCCGGTCGTTACCAAGGTGAGACTTGCCAATATCCGTTTTAGTCCAAGTTCAGTTGTAAGACGTCGTTACTGCGCCGACTTAGCCAGAATCTGTAAATGGTGGCGCGAGACAAAACACTCGGAAACAGGGTTTGTAGAATTTTTGTAACTAATGAATTACCCGATGCCAGTGCCGAGTAGAAGCGTCACCAAGTTAGTGATAACCATGGTATATAAGACTTGCCTAGAGAAAACACTTGTGCCCCCAACTTTAGCGAAACGAATACTGTAACCATATGGCTTCTTCAACGGAATGCGACCTTCCGGGTGTACAAACTTCCATTCTCTGATATCAACAAAGAAATGTAAAATAACATCCGTTGAGAAACGAATGACATGGAGACTCACTTAGGTGCCTGCTGCTCAGGACGACTTGACCAGTCCCAGACCCAGTCGGTGTCATTCTCAAGACTTGTGCCCTCCTAATAGAAGAATATTTAAAAATAATGAAAGATCAGGCATTTCATTTCATTGAAAGCTTCAAGATGTATGAATACCTTAGTGCAGTAATTGATGTAGAATCCTTTCAATTCCTCTCCTTCTCCGGCTGGTTCAGTATTGGGACTATTTGGAGGCGACTTTGGTCTTTTTCATTGCCAGTGATGAGTCAGAGGCAGAACGCACGTGTAAAAATAAGTAAAAACAATTTTTGAAAGTAGTGATTGAATCGAAAATTTGGTTTCACCATTTGGTTACTTACGAACTATGCGGTGAATTTTTTCGTGTGGACGCCAAAGAGACAAGAGCAGAAGATTGATTGCTATCACGTTGGGCTTCCCTGAGCAATCTCAAATAATCATCAGGGCCATGCGGAAGATGAGTTGGACGTCCCGGAGTCGGGCTGGTTGGTTGTTCTGATACTTCGACCCATGACTCTGCAACAATTTCTTGGAGATCATTTCAAAATTCCCAGAAAAAACAAAGAACCATAAAAAGCCGAATATTAATCGTCATTGAATGTCATTATGATTTCAACAGGCGTACATTTTTTACGCCACCAGGAAGTAGTCAATATATCCTCCCTCCCCCCATCGACCCTACTTCTCTCACGGAAAATGTGAAAACGCGTTGCGTAATACCAAGGCCAAAAGCGTAACACTTACGACAGAAAGTGTCTTGTTTGTTTTCATGACAACGTTTTACCCGCCCCTACCACACAAAGTTTCTTCTCAAAAAGTTAAACATAGATGCACGCAATGCGTACGTTGGATGCCAATAGTCCAGTGACATCGAAACGAAAGCCTAAAAATAAACTGTCCCGTCAAAGGGCTTCGAAAACTAAGGTTTTCTATCGTATTTCGAATTCAGCAAAATCAAGGATGCGTATTTGGCACGAACATGCCTGATTGTTACAGCCTTTAGGTATTCGCTAGTGCGTATTAAATCTGATACGCGACAGCCTTGGCAAAACACCCGAGCCAACAAAGAAACAAAAGACTTTAAGTATAGAACGTAAAAGAACAACGTCTGATGCAACAGAAAAGGAATAAAACGCAAAAATTCCACAAGTCATGCAATTGCCTACTTACCTCCCAAAACGGGACCATCTTCGGCGAGCAGACGGAGACTGGCCATTTTTATTGTATCACTTGAGGAAAAAACCAATCGAGCAATTCTGGTTTGGCAATCTACTGAAAATAGTGTTTTGTCTCAACTCGAAAAATTTGAAATTGGTGATTTTGAATGACAAGACGACCAGCCAATCAAAATTGGACAAGTTCGCAAAAAAAGGAAGTGAAAGACATCTAATTCTTTTGATAAGCAAAAGGAAGGCTATCTGTAGTGCAAGGATCTCGATGCAGCAACTGACTGGTGAGATGTGGCGTTGTTCTGTTGACGTTCCAGCATAGATGTCAACAGAAAAGCCCAATGCTCTAGTGTGTTGTGAAATGTAGAAATAAAGGCCAGGGCACTACCGACTTGTCCACCAACCTTGTTTTAACAAACTCCGCTAGTGTCGCAACTGTAGCTTTCCTTTTTGAGCTTTCGAATCGTCCTTTGAATGATTCATTACGTCAGTAATAACCTATCGTTTTTCTCCCTTTATTGTTTAGAAGATCAGATATTGATGTAGACAAAATCTCCAGTTCAATAAACTAGCCCAAACAGCAGCAAAGATTGTTCGACTGGGTTCAAGTGAGATAAAAAAAAAGTAGTTGGTCAGCTTTAAAAAATGATAAGTAATGTAAACTGAGCCACTGATTATTATCTAGATCTAAATCCTAGACAATTATCATAAATGCTTGAAACTCTTTCACGGGAGAGAGTGGAAACCATAGAATCAGGAATCGCTTGAGCAATTATGTAGGATCAGTCGTAGCAGGATTCGATGTTATTATTTTTTTTTACTCTGGAGATTCGGATTAACAATAAAGCAGAAGCGCTAGCGTTTTACCATGTTTGTAGGATTAAACATCGTATTGGAGTAAGAACTGTAAGAGTCCTACATGATCTGATCGTAAAGATTCAAATTGGCAACTAAGTTGTTTAAGGAAACAATTATGAAATAGGCGTTCAATTCACGAACGGAGAGACAGTCGCGTTCGACGGATTGCCTTCAAAACCGGTTACCGACCGTGGGGTGTGGCCATTAAATTGTTGGCAGCCAACGGTCATGCTGTTACTCATGGAATTAAAACAATAAACTAGAAAGAAGCTCATGATTATAAGGCACACAGTGAAACCAGAACTACATGCGCAGTATTCGAACATCTGCGTTGCATAAAATTTGGTCACACAGGCTAACGGATATTTTACTGGTTTTTGTCTTCAGATATTACTTGATTGAAAATGAGCAATTTCCTAAATATGTCAAGAAATGTGTATCTAAATTTTGTCGATATATGCAACGTAATTCAATCGTGACTTTGCAAAAGAATCGTCATCGAATTTCATTAATCACCAGTCTTTTTTTTTAGGGTTGAGGGGGGCTTTCTACGGAAATTCTAGAGGATTTGTCTCTCGGCAGAAGTGACATAAACCAAAGAAGGTAGGCTACATTGGCTACCACTAGGTTAAGATTATTTTAAACGGATGGTTTCTTTACTGGAGTTTAAAATAACTTAAGCTCATACCCAATTTCAATACTGAACAACTAAACGAGGACCAGAAATCAGGAACCTTGAGGAACCTGTCGAGATTACGCTGGGGGCCTCTGTGCAAGGACGTTGAGATCCATGTCCAGGTAAAACAACTTGTAAAGAAAACCTATTCCTTTGGAAATGAGTGTACAGGCCTGTTTATGTATATTGACGTCACATCACGCCACTCCAAACACAGGTGCCAAGCCATCTAAAATGAAAAATATATAAATTTGTATATGGAACTGTAAGAAAAATTCCTCTAAAGATTTTTAAAATTACACTTAAAATTTTTAAAACTGTTTTCTTCCTTTGGTGTGAAATGGCAAATAACCTAGAACTAGGAGTTAGAGTTAGACTGAACAGCCATCTACCAGCGTACTCCAAAATATTTTCATTGCAGACGACATTCCACTGATCTTTGTGTATTCTGACATCTGAGATTGTTTGTGAATTGTTACGTATAAACAAAAAGAAGCAACGCTCAGAATTAAAGTTTACTTTTAACAGAAATGCCTCTTCCCCCAGCACTTGCGGCCAAGTTAGCAAAACGAGGTATTTTACAGCAGTCCGACACTAATGTAAGTACGGCTGCGAAAACAGCCACCAAATCTGCCGAAGGTATGCATTCATTTAAAATCTAGTGCCTTACACAATTCATAACGACTGTTTGTTGCAGTTCGAGAATCAGAAGCTAAATTGGCAGAGGAAACAGCGGCAATAAAAGAGAAAGAAGAAAAATTATTAGAAATTAAACTGAAAGTAAGAAATCTTTGTCCACTTCTGATTTTTCATATAAATCAATCTAATTGTCTTGGAAGGGTTATGACAGCTGCCCAAATAAGTGGAATCCATATCATTCATGCACGCCTTTCTGCAGTGAAAAATGGGGTGAGGGTAAAAGTGTGCCAGACCCAGAATATGAAAGACGAAGACAGAAAATGTTGATGGTGTATCCATTGCCTGATGGCTGGCAAGATATTTATGACCCAGGAACGTAAGTCATGACTAGACAATGTTTACAAAAATATTTAACTTACAAGAATTTTGTTCAGGGGAAGACACTATTACTGGTGTTTGGAATCAGATAAAGTTTCTTGGTTTCCACCTGGTAAGTATATTTAGGATTTGCATGTTAATTCTAAAATTAAATTTATCAACAACAAATTGATGAATCCAGGCCACCCAAAGTCATGCCCAGTTGTTGCTGCTGCCAAAGTTAGAGAAAACATAAGTAACCAGAACAACAGCCAAGAAAAAGACACAGATGTTGAAATGGTGTGCTTTCCAATGACTGTTTTTCTTCATTTAGTTACTTTAATATTCTTTCTAGGGGTGCGACAACGAGGTGAGAGATATGGAACCTTCACGAAAACCCCAAAATTTTGTAAAGGATTTGCGTGACAAACATCAGGAGGACCGAAACAAAACCAAGGGTAAAGGCAGAGTCAAATTCAATGATTTGGACCCAATGGACCCTGCATCCTATTCCGACATCCCAAGGTAACTCACTTACTGGCATAGAAACGAGATTTGTCTTCCATGAGCTTTATTCTTGTTAAAGGGGAAGTTGGTCCACTGGCTTGGCAACCGGCGATGAAGCAAAATCAGGAGTAGACGCAACAGCAAGTGGTCCTTTATTTCAAATGAGACCGTATCCTAATCCTGGCGCTGTTTTACGTGCTAATACTAACTCAAAAGAATGATTGATAATAAAATTATAGAATTTTCGATATTTATTTCATACTAGCATATTCTAGATAATATTATAATTAATAAGATTAGTGATTTGATTAGAAATGCCAACATCTGAACTGATCCGCCAATAAACATTGGTTTAAGGAACTAGCCCATCATAATGAGAAGATTCGTTGCATACGCTTTCGTTTCCTCTACAAGACATTTAAATGCAAATCTATGAAGTCAGCTGCTGCAGGTTGTCTTGTCATCTCGTTACATCGTACCAAGAATACTCAATTAGAGACGTGCTTTGACAACACTGCAGCAGAATTTAACCTCAGCAACCCTTCTGGAGGACATCAGCTCCCGAACTTTTGGTTGTATTGAGTGTAGTGAATACCTATTACCAAACAGTATGTTTTAGTAACAAAACAATTCATCGAAAATGGAGAAAACAGTGCCTTACTTCTGCTATTGTAGGATGAATTCCAATCAGATTGTCGAAATCCGCTTTGGTGGCTCCAAGCTTAAGGCCTATCGCAAAACCTTGCGTTATCTCTCCCGCATTCGGCGATAAAATATGAAATCCAACCACTTTTTCCTGTGGCGTAATAGAAATTGGTTAGGATTCGGCGAGGGAAGAAATGGTTACAATTTCGTTACATTTAACGATTTAACACAAATCAGTTTAGCGTATCCTTCATTGTCGTCCCGCTTAGGTATAGTAACTTCAAGAGGCGTTAAAAAGGAATGGTAAACTTCGATATCGTTCGCGCCATACTTGGCTATAGCATCTTCTTCTGAGAAACCAACAGAACCATACTCGAGTGGAGTGAAGACGGTAGTTGGGACATTAACGTAATCTGTTATCAAGGTTCCTCCTCCAAACAAACGCTGAACGCCCATAAACAACACAAATTAATTGGATTTTGCTATTACTTGTTTCATATAAATCAGCCCACCTTAGCTAGCAGACGCCCAGCCTGAATGGCAACAGGCGTCAACTCCAATTTTCCATCAAGAATATCTCCAATCGCGTAAATGTGGGGGACATTTGTTTGCTCTTTCTCGTCACAGATAACTTTTCCATTCCTAAATTACAAACGTTCTTGTAAATACAGGTTTAATGCAGAATCATTGGATAATTTAATGCCTTGTGTTCAGCATAACGTTAGCTTT
This sequence comes from Daphnia magna, assembly GCF_020631705.1. Classification (NCBI taxonomy): domain Eukaryota; kingdom Metazoa; phylum Arthropoda; class Branchiopoda; order Diplostraca; family Daphniidae; genus Daphnia; species Daphnia magna. The sequence goes on along the minus strand of NC_059190.1, from coordinate 867,117 downwards.
TTCAATTCCGATATTATTGGTGCAAGCGTCACGACCAATAGCAAAGAGAACAGTATTGTATTCCTCTTCCATCAATTCCCCTAGTTCATTCTGAGATGTTACCTAGGAATGAAAAAAAGATATTTACAAATCAGGTTTCAATGGGTGCTTAGTGAAGTACTACCTTAATTCGTCCGGGCGAACCTTCTTCAATGCGTTCCAACTTAATCGGTACATATCCTCGTTGAAAGCGAATGCCATGTTTTGCCATATATGATCCAATAAGCTCAGCAATTTGCTGGTCAAATCCTCTCAGGAGAATCGAACGAACCTAATTATACATTTGTCGTACGAGATGGATAGTATCAATTATCGGCCACCCATGATCGTTTTGATGGAAAATTCTTACCATGACTGTCGAGTCGACACCAATGCCAGCAAGGAATCCAGCGCATTCGAGAGCGATGTAGGAAGCACCAACAAGCAAAGTTTTGCCAGGGTGATGGGGCAACGAAAAGATATCATCTGATGTGATGCCGAACTCTCGAGCACCTGGAATGTCGGGATAGCGTGGACGACCACCGGTGGCAAGCAGGATGTATTTAGACGTGATTGTAGTTTCTTTCTTCTTCTTATCGGTTGTCTAAGAGTAAAATGAAAAATTGCGAAACTAGAATAAAGTAGACGCATTGAAAGGCTTTACCTTCAGGGTGTGTGGGTCTACAAACTCCGCGAACGCATTCAAATAGTTTACTTTCTTCTCTCTTAAGGCAACGCGGTAGCCCCAATTCAGGGAACCAATGTGGGCCTGAATGCCTTCCACCATTGTGTGCCAGTTATGTTTTGCTGTATGAAATACACAGACTCAATGTTTGATTTGCCTTTAAAAAATGCAATAAGAGTTCACGAACCAGTATCTGGTAGTTCCCATCCAAATTTCTTGGCATCACTGACGGATTGACCTAATATGGCTGCCTGATGCATCAATTTTTTGGGAATGCACCCGACATTGACACAAGTACCACCTAGACCCCACGTCGTGCCGATTGGCGTTGGAACTACGAAGTCACATACAGCCACTTTAGCTCCAAGTAATGCAGCTTCCTACGGGTACAGGTGACTATGATTTCGGTGTTGTTAAAATGTAAAATTGATCATACCTTGGAAGCCGCCAGGCCGCCAGATCCACCACCAATCACAACAAGATCATAATCATACTTGACGTCATCAGGAATTTCGGTTTTTGGGCCAGCTTGCGATTTATTTAAAAGAAATTCTAGCCTTCCGTTCTGATGGGCTGCAATGGTGTTATCACAACCACCAACGTTCTCACCACTTACGAAAACGTTTGGTACAGTTTTCTGTCCCGTTTTCTGCAATAAGGCATCCTGAATGTCATCTCCATCCTCTGAAAATACGAACAAAGAGACAGATACACTACTAAGTAAAATTCTTTATCTATGATTGAAACCTAAGTGACGTCCTAAACAACCATTACCCATCTCCCATATTTTTTTACTAGTGATGCCCTAGCAACAAGCTGTGAAGAGTCAACAAAGAATGCAATCAATACTTCAGCAGCACCACCTCTACAAGGGCTACCAAAACTAGACCACAATTTGAATTTTTGGCCACGTTTTCTTACCTCTAGTGTCAAGTTCAATCACCGCAACTTCTAGATTCAATGAGCTAAAGAGTTTTTTCACCTAAAGTCATATAATTATTAGAGAAGGGAACAGGTCTGAATAAAAACATTTGATCAACTACCTTCATACAGAAAGGGCATGTTGTTTTGCTGAATATAGCAATCCTGTTGTTTTTTATCAAATTATCAATAATCTGGATGGGGTCTCCTTTAGGAATAACTGGGGCCATGGTACTGGTTGTATATCTTTGACAGGGGATAAAACCCTGGATATCAGATATGAGATGTCTTCTAGTTAAAGCAATTACTGATTTTTGCTTTAAGTATGAAACTCTCCTTCTGAAAAATATAAAAAAATTCAACTTTGTTATTTGATTTCACATATTACATAAGATACCACAAAAAATGATTTTAATTTAATCAGACATGAACACAAAATGAAAAAAATTGCCGATTTAAGTAGGTCACTAGTTGGATTGCGTTGACAAGTAGGAGATCATGCTGATGATGAGTTGATATTGATAGATAATGTCAACTCACATGACGGTTTTGGTACAACTTGTTTGGCGCGATATTCCGAGCGTCAGGCGTCGTTCGACAGCGCAAAAAAACTGGGGTAAAAGTGAACGACTAGACATTTCCCTACCTTTTTCCTTCTACCACATTCTGCAATTCGTAGGCGTTAGTTTTTCACTTTGTTGCAACGAGCATGACAGAGCAACTTTCACTCCTAAAGCTCGTGAGTCGAGTGAGCTGTCGAGTAAATTTTAAGCAGACGACCTCGAAATTTCTAGATTGGATTTTTCTAGGCTGCCAAATCTCCAATTACAACATGTTTCTTATAAACCATTTGCTGATTAAATAATAAAATAATTGATTCGTGCAATTTAGCTATGCGAAAAAATTCCTGGTTAGAAAAACAAAATGGTCGAACAATACATTTAAAAGTTTTAAATAAAATTTTTTTACGTTGTGTCTTGTTGTCTTGCTCTCCTTTTCACGACTGACTTCTGCTGTAGAATTCACTGGTACACTAATTACCATTCTTAATTTCACCTTTCACTTTGAGAATATAGTCATACTTCTCAGGACTTGGCAAAAATACTAACTACCCGGTTAAGTAAACTAAAAACAGTTGTTGTAAATTTTTCTTAATAACTGTATTTTCAGCTACTTTCGTCCCATTTAAAACCTTAATGGTGAAAAAATATAAAAACAAAATCTGAACCAAAAAAAAAAAGCGGTCCCATTTCCCTTGGTTAACTTATGCAATAAAGGAAACAACGTGATTTCATTCAGTGGTATACTGTCATTGTAATACATTCGTTGACTTTCTCGGCGTGACTTCTCATCCGAATCGACTTACTTTACTTATTTATACCCGCCTATGAAACGATCAATTTAGCGAGAATTCTTTTTTTTTTTTTGTATTATTGCTGTTGTCAAGTGGCTGAGATTCGGTTGATATGCCATTATGACAGCGTACGCAAAGACACACTGGAAATATATTTGAATGGAGCCAGGGGAGTGTGTTTCCACAAGATCGTGCAAAAGCATCTCAACCTTAAGCGACGTCCCCATCGTAAAAATACAGAAATAAACCTATGTATGCGTATTTTTGGCTTATTTTTGATTATTCGCCCACTTTTCACCTCGAATGTACATTTATAGAGGGCAGAGTAGATGAATAATTCAACAACAGCGACGGCCCCAGTCATAAAAATATCCCCATCGAGCATTTTATAATACAACACTATTGCGATGCGACCTTTGCTATTGTAAACCAGCATCTTGCCGTATCGTCGCCATCACTTCTTCGCCTCTTCCGTCCTCTTGCCCGACCGACTAGGCGTCCGCCAAAGTTATGATCAGGGCACGCCATTCAATATCGCGAATTTTTGTATCGGATTCTTGGTTACCCGAACGTGTGGGCGATTACACACGAGCCGAAAAAAAAAAAAAAAAAGGCAGCCACAAATGTAAATAATAATAAAAAAAGAAAATCAAGTTGACCCTGGCCGTGCGGGATGGATCATTTTGGTATCCCACAGCTTCTATACATTTTTTTAAAACGAAAAAGGGAAATTGAGTAAGAGAGTTTCGTTACGACTTGGTAATAATTAGCGAAATGCAACTTGAATTGCTATCGACTTCAAACGATGATGAAATCGCGCTTAAAAAGAGGCGAAGAAAGCAAAACACAAAGAAAATGTTTACAAACAAACTGGCGTTACAAGTGACCTGGCAAGCAATTGCTGGGGCAATAGGTAGTACATATTGTGAAACGGGCACGAACAACAACATTATATGCAGAAAACCCGAAACGGGATTTACAGACAAGTTGAATCAAAAGAGAAAAATGGCATCGTGTCAAGGCGAAAAAGAAGAATAAAAGGAAGGAAAATGAGGAGAAGAAGAGAAAAATAAAAATACGTGTATATATATATATATACTATATCTGTGCTTTTGCTTAATGGAAAGAACCTCCAGGCGAATCTCCTGCTTTACCTTGAAAGATGGAAAAGAGCTGGCCAGCCAAAGAGCGTCTACCTCGACTTTGGGACGAAGTTCCTCCTTCTTGCTTCTCCTTCTTTCGCCTTGTGTACGTTTCATTCGATTGCCTTTACATTTTCTTTCCGTCTTTCAGTAAACCTCTCTTTTCTTTTCCTCGAAGAGAAGGGGATAGCAGCCTCACCCGTTGGCTAGCTCAACACTAAGCGCACGTCTTGTGGCCATCAACAGTCGACCAAGAGGAGGTGAAGCGGGCGGTTGGTTGGGCAGCGCTTCTACCCAAAACTTTGGTTGGTACTGAAAGAAAAACAACAAACCAAGTAATGAATAGTTCTCGTTACTCATCTATTATTATTTTATTCGAAAAACTGTTGCAGCACCACGAGACTGCGCTCCATTCCAATTGTGACATTCCAACAGACGTCGAACAAAATCCCATCAGCTGACGGGATCTCCCAATTGGAGGAAGAACTGTGACCCAAAGATTTGTCAGACGCCTGGTCGTCAGGAGCAAAGACCCTGTGAAATAAGAGGCTGTATCTTAAGTGTTGTTGTAGTGGGTGGAGTGGGAGGTGAATACGTACATGGTTTCATGCCCTTTCTTGACGGGATCCCACCTCGCAGTGTTCTGTGTCGCTTCAATGTGTTATAAAAACACGGACACACCGAGAAAGAAGAGCCGGTCCGTTTCTATAGTTGAGTCTGCAATGAAATGACTTTACCTTGACAGCAAAGGCGATAACCACGCGTGTGTGTGTGTGACTGGCGTTCAACCTGCTTATACATCTCCTTTCGTGTAAAGAAGCTGACTGTGTGTTAAAGAAGCCATTCACGTTCGTCTCCTGGAAGATCTAAACAGGAACGAAAAGAAACAAAAGTGGGACGTTATATCATCAAATCGAGTTTTCCAGTTCTTTTCGGAAATGGAATTCAAGTTCAATGTCATCATCAGATTTTGTTGATTAGCGTCCAGTGCGGGAATCTTTTTTTTTTTTTTATTAGTTTCTTTTTTCTACTGAAGAAATTAATAGAAAGAGGAAAAAAAACAAAAACGAAGTAGAAAAATAACAGGTGTGTGTTTGTCACCGTGCGAAATCCTGTTGCGCTTCTTATCGATCCGATATACCACAAAAGTATTGAGAGGGAACAATTTAAAAACAAAAAAACTAATTTTACCCTTGGATCTTTCTCGTTTGGCTGCACCGCCGTGTTTGTGTGTGTGTGTGAAAAATGAACATTCTTCCAGCAGCAGCAGTTGAACATTCCCATCGAGTGTTGGCTGACGTGTACGTGATTCGACCAGCAAGGTGAGTTTGTTTCCTTTCTTTCTATTCGTTTTTCTTTCCATTTTTCCCGTTGAATAGTACGAATGCTAAAGATATAAGATGCCAAGTGCAACAGCGGCAAACCCTAAGAAGGTCATCATCCATGAAGATAAGGCCAACCTGTTTTTTGTTTTTATTCTCTCCGCTTCTAAAGCCCAACACGCCATCGCACCATTTTTCTAGAAAAACCAAAAATAGGAGAATAATAGATGAAAAATAACCGATTAAAAACTATACATTTACCTTCCTGTTTCCCGAGTTTTATTTTTCCTCAACTTTCTGGTGTGGCTTAGTTGGGTCGCACAATCCGTTAGGAATAACAAAGGAAACGTTGATTTTTGGAAGCGATTGCATCTGAATGCCCGGATAAAGAAAAGAAAAAAATGCTGAAAATATTAAAATTTTATGATAAGAGATCAAATATGTTTCACTATTCCTAGAAATGTAATTGGCCTGCAGCAATAGCCGGCCGTTTGATATGACAATCTGCCCAGCATTTGTTAGCGGTTGTTCCGCCTTGTGTGGCGGATACGCTCTTGAATAAACAGGGAATATAAATTATAGCATTATTAGAAAAACCTTGAAAGTAGAGAATAGATAACAAAACGTAAAAAAAAAGAAAAGAATGGGGAGGCCATCATCTCACTCTTGTTGTTTGGAATTCTATACAGCTGATACTGATTAGCCAATATCATTTTTGTTTTTTTCTCTCCAGCGTACGGTAGTTCCGCATAACACGAGGGTGGTCGATTTTTTTTATTTTCCTCTTTCAGCAATTCCTTTTGTTTTTTTGTTTCCCCGAATAGCCTCTCTGACGTCATCTATTTTGCAGGAAAAGAAAAGAAGAAATTTTTGAAAATTCGTAACAACAACGCCGATTGGTTTTTCTTTTTTCTCGATCAGGAACGTCCGGGTTCCCATCACACATCCTTTCCTTGCGCGTTTTATTAGCTCAATTTTTCTCCGGTTCTTTAAAACACATCCCCCCCCCCTCTCCGCCAAGAAAAATCCTGGCCAGAAAAAGATAACATCAATTAAAAGAAATGAACGCACGCACTGTAGGCACGCTCGTCCTACAGCGCCGGTGTTAACACGACACGCATAAACAATGCCCTTTGCCGTGGTCCGACTAAAGCCTGAAATTTGTGTTGTTGTTGTTTCTTTTAACTTATTCGAATGCTGGCCAATGCCGTTGACCTTTGAACGGGATGCAGTTCGTTTTTTTAAAACAATTTGACTGCACCTCTTCGTGAACGAGAATGGAAACAACGAACCAGTTCTCGTTTCCTTTTGATTCTCAATCGTGGGATCCGTGACGTTGTAAATCGCTGTCGACCACTCTGCCGTGAAACAATCCATTTTTAGGCATCTGCGCAGCTTTTAGCTACTAGAAAAAGGGGAGTAAAAAAACAAGAAAAAACGAGAGGCTAAGCGTGAGCGCTACAACGAGATAGCAGATAAACAAATCGGAATCGAGTGACATTGGCAGAAAAAACGGAGCTTGTGTCATCGTTGAGGCAAATAAGATGTCTGTCTATAGACGGATGGCGTCATCGTTCAAGAATGTTCAGCCATTCTCTTATTGACCTGCGGCGTGAGAGTTGTTCACGCGGGACGGGCCTTTCTTTGCTATGCGCAGTGCGTACACACACACACACTACTACTATTGCGCTTTTAGTAAGTACTGGCTGCGGTCATAAATGTTGAATGAGCTACGAGTCAAGAAAAAAAAAAATAATATATGCAAAATAAGATACGGCCAGAGGGCGATCAGGTGGCTGTTCTTAAAATCCATGGTGCATAAACGTTGTAGCACAAACGGCAGCGTCTTTTCGATCAATTTTGTTTTTCTTTCTTTCCAGATCGTTTTGACCTTCGTGATTATCAACGTTTTTGTCCATCATCTTTCCATGATAGAAACACGTTTTTCATTTGTTGTTTGATTAAGGAAAGAAAAACAAAGTCCGATTCGTCCATTCCTTTTTAACGGGACAGATTAAAGGCTGGTTGGGTTTCCCGACGGCTGTTATTACACATCCATTGAGATGTAGCCTCTTCCTCTCCACTATACGTGTCTTGTCAAAGACGTGCCATTTCGGCGAATGGAACCAAAATTGGAAAAAAGAAAGAAAAAAAATTAAGCGAACAAAAAGAGTTGTTGCCGACGATACTCATTCGAAATTCACGACGATACACGCTCGACAAAAAAAACAACTAACTTTGCTTGCGTGTGTGGCCGACAAGGGCAGCAGCACCTGCGTTCATAAATTGGAAGAGGAAAGGAGAGAACCGGACAAATCCGCGGATTTATAGATTTTGGTTGTTGTTGGTCAAATGACCTTCCCGAGAGCTGTACGCGGATATTCATATATATAAAAGTAGCAAGAAGAGAAACATAACGAACCTCCCCCCCCCCTCTGTGAATGCAGCAAATACAGCCGAGGCACGTCCATTAAAAACAAAATTTTTAAGTATAAAAAAAAAAAAAAAAAAATGTAAAAGGTCTGACTTGAATTGTAAACGAAGAATGATGACCCGTCGACGTAGCAAAAGAAAAAAGTCGGTATGTGTTGTCTGGCATCCGATTACGTTCACCTGTTCTCGCAGTGTGGGTTCGTGTAGGAAGGGAATGAAAAAAAAAAAAAATCCTTTTCTTCGAGATCGCATTTTGTGTCGGGAGAAAAATGAAAATCGGAAGGATTGTAGGCGTGGATGACAAGCCAACGGTATCATGGCCTTTTTAAATATAATAGAACCTCTTTTGCTATTTGTATGTGTCATACATGTTGGGAAACGAAAAACCTAAACATGCGGAGAGGGTCAAAGGTGCTACTGAAAATCTTTTAAGACCACGAGGATTTCAGGTACAATTTTCATTTTCTAAAAAAAAAAATAAAAATTGTTTTCAAAATAACCCGGAGCATTAATGTGAAGTTTAAAACAATTCTTTTCACTTCTCTCACGCGTGAAAAACAAACCCCCTTTAGAAATACGATTAGGGAAATAGAAGCTAGGAGATTAGGTGTCCTTACCTTGCGTGTTATCGTCCCCGTTTTGCTCATTTCAAGAGCGCCGCACACGTCGTTCGGGACAAGAAGTTGGTGGCACAATCGTGGGAACTAAATCTTCTTTTTTTTTTTCTTTCCATCTCCTACCGACCGTATCATTCCTCGTTAGCGCGTGATCCAGTCCTCGTTTTTTCTTCCTTGCGGTGCCTTTTTCTTTTTTTTTACTCCACCCCAGTTATCCTCTTGACGGTCGCTCTAGCGCATCAGTAAGCAAGCGATGCGGTTTAACGAGGCAGTCATCCCCCCCGGTTGATTGTTTCGAATGACGTCGTTAGCGACGACTTGGTTTCCTTTTTCGGTACATTGTCGTCGTCGCAATTTTGAAAAAAAAAACCGCACATCTTTTCGCGCATCACCAATCGAAGGTCGCTCTGTTTCTGATTCCGCATGGGTTCACTATCCAAATTTCGGAGAGCTCCAGTTGTGTTATCAGTACGATGTTTCTTGTTTCTATAGAAAACATAAAATGAGGAAGAAGAAGAAACAAGTTAGCTGGACGATGAACCGCTACATATGAAAATGATTTTGACATAGGGAAATAATTATACAAAAACAACGGGATGACCAAAAAAAATATTTGGGTTGACCGGTTGTTTCAGATGGAAATCGCAGGAATGTATTTATTTTAAAAAAAAACTCTGTAGATCTTCATTTCCATACAGCAGGTAAATGACCTCGGGTTCTCATGAGGTCAATAGCGTACCCCCCTCATGAAAAAAGGTGATGACCTACAGGGACCCTCCCAAAAAATGAGCACAACTGATACGATAACTGTTTTACTACGAGAGATAACAGGAAAGGAATACAACGAAGAAAAATAACATTACAAATGATGTTTTTTCTTTTCCATCTGTTGTTTGTGACGTACGTTTACATGTAAATGCCCTTAGTAACTGGCCGCTTTGATTTCCGGAGAATTGAAACAAAAGTTACTTAAAATACACAAACTCTCTCTTTCTTTGTACGAAAACTATTGCCACCGCCCTCACCTTTTGTGGGGGGGAAAAAACAAAATTTAGAACAAGGAAAAGTTCACATAGAACTGTGAAAAATGTTAAAAGAAAAAAAGGGCGTGGAATTCAAAATGAGTCGGCGATCTGACAAACGGGTCCAGTCTCTTTTCTTGGCCCGCCGAAGAATCTCTGTTCGCGTCCACTACGCAGGTGTTGTTGATAAGTTGTACTACGTACATACGTAGCGCTGGGCTGTGAACGTTGATAGTCCAAATAGAACGAGAAGTTCGGTTTACTCATCTGTACGGAAAGCGGATTTTTTTGATGGTTTATTTTAGTTGTTAAACTATTTTTAAAACATGTACCGGTGTCTTTACGATAGTGTCTCTTTTGTTGTTGTGGATATTCCGTTCTAGTTGCCGAAAAATGTCTTCCACGTTGGCAGAATTTAATTTTTTTTTTTTTTCAGTTTTATTTTGGCTCTTCCGTTTTTTGTTTGTACGTCATTTCTTGCGGGCGATTGTCCGAATAAACCACCAGCTACCGACCAAACTACCAGCGTCGTGATGGATGTTATTACGTCCTCAATTTCTTCTTGTGGCTCCTTCTTCACGAATGTACTCACGATCTGACCTTTTCGCTGAGCTCTTGGCATTGTTTTCACGTATAGAGTGTGATTGCTCTCAACCGTACCTCTCTCGCGATTTATTTTTCTTCTCCCTTATTGCCGCCACAAAAATGCTGTGTACAACCGAGACGTTCGTAATCACTTCCATTATTACGCACCGCACACTCTTTTATCTCTCGCACTGCAAGCTCTCTTCCCATACTTTTCCAGCATTTCATCTTTATTATTGCTGCTTTACAAGATGTGAAATTCACGAAATATTTTATGTTTCTTTCCTTTAATTGCTTGCGGCAGGTGGCGCGTTCACCGTGTCCGGCTGGCCTAGCATTCGTATACAGTCTTTGAGCGTCGTCCGAGACGGCCACAAACTCCGCCGGTATTTGAAAAACACAAAAACAAAAAATGCATTTGATCGAAAAGACGTCAGCAGGACCAACGTCCAGTCCCGAAATGGCCGAAGGCCAAAGACACAATCAGCAGTTGCGGGTTAATTCTCGTCCGTGGGATTACGACACAGAGGACAGTGGCGTGGACAGCGTGAGCAGTTTGGCCGGTTTGGAAGCGGACAGTGGTCACGCAACGACAAGTGCGGGCAAGGCGAGCAGTGTCGAATACTCGGCCGTCATAGTCAGCAACAACAAGGTGAACAGTGTGGCTGAAAGCAAACAACCCGTCCAGCAAAGGAAATCTTTCTTACACACAGTCTACGGTGGCGCCCAGCAGTCTCGGCGGTCTCCACCGACGCTGGATTGCAACGCCAACCAGAATTTATTGCGCAAGAATGTGGCCAATAAGGCGCTCACGAAACGCGGAGGTGTGCACGGTGCGGAACAAAGTGCTGGACACGACAACCGGGCGCTCGAATCGGCCAAAAATCATTTTCTGCATAGTTTGCTGGACGACGAAGAGACCGTCGGCCTTGACCCGAGATCCAGCCGAGCGGAACAAACACCTCCGCCGCTTGCAACAGAATCTCCAGCTTCATCAACGTCGGCCGCAGCTTTAGATTTGCTACCCGAGCTGGTCCAACTGCTGGACGCCAAACGAGTGATGGACGGCGGTTTGATTGAGCTGGTCGGGCGAGACGGGACGAGGGCCAGTCTTCGGGTGACCTTGGCACCTCCTTCCAGTCCTTCTTTCTGCTCATCCGCCACATCGTCGGTCATGACGTCACGCAAGAACAGTTTCAATAGCCGTCTGCATCGTAACTCGAAACGTTCATCTCAGCGGAGATGCAAACAGCCAGAAGTTGCAGAAGCAACGAGCCTCGCTTCCAGCAACAAGTCGGCATCCTCTTCCGGATCGACTCCGTCTTTGGCCAGCAACTTGTCCAGCGGCGGTACGGGTTTGATTGGCGTTCAGCGGCCCCGCAGCGTCCGACGCCGACCTTCGCTAACGTCGCATAAAAAAGTTGTTCCTGGCTTTAGTGTCTCGATGGCCATACCCCCGAGCAAAGTAGCTATTTTGGCCTCGAAATTCAATTCGCTCATCAACGAAAGTCGACGGCACAGCAACACCAGCGCCACCGCTACAACGACGACGCCTAATCATAACAACAACAACAACAACAACAATACGAATATCATCCGCGATAAGAAATCATCGGATGGCGTTGGTCAACCGGTTGCGGCTGATCCGGTCGAAATTCCGGCACCCAATCAGCGTCCAATCTCGTCCACGTGGTCTTGGCGTTTGGTTGGACCCACCGTCTCGACGGGCGACTCCGTCCACACCGGCCCCAAGCGAAATAATATGACGTCAGGTGTCGGGAGAAGTCGGCCGATCGATACCATTCCGGAAATCCTGGATCCGCCGCCGGAAGAGTCTGACAAAAAGTCGAGCAGCGTCGATAAACCGCGACGGAAGAGCCACGATCTCTCTCAACCTTATGGCGGAAGGTTTCACTCGACAGCCAGGCCGTTGCCTTCAGATCCAGCAGGATCTTCTTCGTTGAAGAACCGTGAAAGTGTCTACGGCACGGTGATGAGCATCGTCAAACAAGCCATCCGCAAATTCGAGAAATTCGAAGATGGCAAAGTGGTGGTGGGTTGCGATTCAACGGGTGGCAATCCATCGGCTCCGGCGGCTTGTTTAGATGATCAGGTGGCCGCCTCTTCTTGTTCTGTTCATTACCAAGAACCGACGGCTGTTATTCCGGAAGGAATCGAGCCAAACAATTCCTTTTTGTGGCGAGATCAGAAGAGTATGCAGAGTTTGATCTACGAAGCGACCAGTTTCAACGAACGAGTGGCGGCAACGGCGGCCGTTTGCGGAACGATGCGGACGAACGCCGAGCCTTGCGACTATTACGAAATGGGCAGCAGCAAATACGACACGCTCCGGTCCCGACAATCGAACGCTTACGACACGCTTCATCATCGAAATCAGAGTAAATCATCGTCGTCTTCATCCAGCGGCTACGACGAAATCCAATCGCCTTGCAGTTTGACGTCGAATCCGTCCGATACGGCCACATCCGTCAAGTACGACGACGTTAAACTGACGCCCAACTGCGTGACTTACGACGAGTTGTCCTACCTCACCGGCCGGAGGCAATCCAACGGCTACGACGAGCTGATGCGTTCGCCTCTATCCACCACCTCTTCCGGCGGGTACATAGATCCGGGCAGTAGTTCCGCGTTGGGGTACGAAAGAATCTTGCCCCCGGAAGATCATTTAGCCAATGCCGAACAGACGGAAGACGAGGACGGAAGTACGTTGCGTTATGAAGAATGCGGATCACCTTCCGCCGCCATTCAGGCATCTTCTTCCGTCATCACTGTGACAGCTCTCCCTGCCATCGTGTGCGAAGATCAGTTGGATAGCATCAGCTACCTTTACGACGACATCCGCACCGTCGATTTGGGAAGGAACAGCAGAGGCTACGGCGGATGTTATAGCGGTTCTAATCATTCATACGAGCCCATTTATGCCCACCTGGGTGAAGGCACCAGTAAAATGGGGGGTTTAAATTCTTCTTCTTCTTCCGTGTCTTCCTCCTTGGCCGGTCAAAACGACAAATCCAGCGACACACTGTCAGGTACGATTCCGTTATGAATAATTTTGAACCACCGTGATTTGCATTTCCTGTTTTTTTTTGTGTTTCGAAACAGACTCATCGGTGGAGGGCGTGCACGAAGTTTGCTCCTACAAATTGACCCAGATGGGCAGCGGTGCGGTTCCAGACTCGCCCGCGCCCAGTTTGGCCGGAACATCGACATCAACTCGGACGGGAGCGGAGCGCCGGAGCGAAACGAGCGACGAATGGATCGATATTAGCGATCCGGACGAGCCGGCGTGGACGGTAACGCGCATTCGCCAAAGGCACGAAGTGACCAACGCTTCCTTGTGAGTTAATCAACAACCACATTTTAATGACGCTCATTTTTTTCTGTTTAACGATGACGATGGGAATTTTGTAAAAAAAATTTCGTTTTTAAACAGCGTGCGTAGAGGGCATCGAGCCAGCCGGCGTAAACTGTCCATTCCAAAGGCAAGTGGGCAGCAATCATGGTCGCAAACAATGCGCACCCTAGTCAAGAACGGATTCAACAAAGCGACGACGCTCTCCAAGCGCTCCGGCAAAGATATCCAGCAGCAACAACAACAACAAGAACAGCGGGCCGGTAAAAGCAAGCCGTCGATGGTAGCGAGTAATGTTGCCGGAACAAGCAATGCAGAGGCGCCGTCTGCTACGTCGGCTGTTCATTTGACCAAGTTATCGGCCAGGCGACTACCTTCGGCCGAAACGGAAGCCAGCGGAACGGGTAGCAGCCAAACGTGGGAGGACTACGGTTAGTTTTTATTTATTGACTAAAAGTTTTTGGCGGATAGCTATCCCCCCCTTCCTTAATGTTTCACATTCCCGCGCCGTTAGTGGGAGCGTTCAACTGCTACTATGCAGTTAATTAGTTATAGCTTTCGGGTTTTTGTTTTTTTCTTTCTTAGTTTATAATTACTTTGGGTTAGGTACTCACGTCTATCCAAAACGTGTTGCGCAGCTTTGTCCTAACAATCTGGTGTTGCGTGAGAGATTGTCGAAGGCCATTGGAAGAAATGAGCGGCGGCGGCATTCGACGAAACTGAACAAGCAAAAAAAAAAAAAAACAAAAGAAAAACGGGTTATTGATTGATTCGATACTGAAAGAGGTTGGCAATTTGACGGAAACGGTGGACAAGGAGCTCAAATCGTTTTGTCACACCCTTTGAACATTGAATAGTAGGGGAAAGAAAAGAGCAGACAATTTGCGAGTGGCTAATCTCCTTGGCGAAAGAAAAGGCAAAAAAAAAAAATCATGCACCGTCAAGTTTTGATATTATGACATCACTCCCTTTTTTGTGTGTTTTGTTTGCCTCTGCCTTCGTGCTTTCAGCCGGTTCGGGAAAGTGTGACTAGGCGGCCGTGACCAACCGGTTGCAAATAAAACAATCGGCGTATCTGTCACTGAATCTTTAAGACTGGTCGGGAAAGACAAAGACCGCAATCAAAAAGACAAACAAAGAAAGAAAAGCCTGTTCTCACAAGAATTGACGCCCAAAACCACAAAAAACTCTTTTTATTTTGTGCGATTGGTTCATTTCCGGTTGGATTTTTTTTTCTCTCCCCGTTCCCTTCACCTGTCGCTTTGGTTATAATCAACTGTCGATAGATGGCCCTTACTATCATTTCTGAAAGATGACGTATAAGACATTAACATAATAACGAGGACGTATTGCGTCAAATGCGGATGCGATTGGCCAAGAAAAATGCGTTTCAGCGCGCATCCGGAAGTGCCCCTCAAATTTCTCTTTTCTTTCCCTTCCTTTCGTTATTAACATCGTCGTATTATATCTATCAGATAAGACAAGCACTAAAGAAAAAACACAGATTCGCTTGACACAATGGAATCCCCTGTAAAAATTCAACAAAAGATAACGAATATTTCTATCGTGAGATTGCGAGTACCATTTTCCTCACGCAACTTCGTCTTTCTTTTATCTTTTTTTTTTTGAAATCTTTGCATAGTCTCATTTTAGACTTTAATAGCACTAAGCACGTAATGCAGCCGTAATCATCAAAGAGAAACAAGCGCGCTCATTACTCACAGTCATCTAGGTCATCAACGATTGCCAAGTCGAACCGCAACAACACTCGGAAGGAGATAAAAGCTCTTTCTCGGCCCCTCTTTACACACACCTTTTTTTTTTCTCACCCAGAAAAGTAAAAAAAAAAAAAACTGTTTACCTGTTCACCTTTTCTAGTTGAAAGCTCGCCATAAAAAGCTGAGAATGTCGAAATCAGTCATAGGAGCTCGCATCATCACGCAGCTCAGGTCGTGAATGAACCATAAAACTAAAGAAAGAAAGCGTCAGAAATCAGAATAATAAACCTCAAAAATATTAATGGATGCATTTGAAAATTACCTGAAACTAAATAAATGGTAGAGCAATTTTTAATTTTTGAGCGAACCAAAGGTGCACTTTCCCGCAAGAAAAATAGCTTTTGGTTAAAAGATGCGCGGACATATGGGATTCCTGTTCTCGCATAGATAAAAACTATGGTGATCATGGCCGGAAGTGACCGTAGTCACTTCCCACCGCAATTTGTTTCTTTCCCTCTCGTTTTTCAAGAACGTGCGGGTGGTTTCACAGCGTTGAATCCTCCTGAATAATCGTAAAGAAATGCGTAATTGCGTAGTATTAAGCGGGCATTTGAGTACGGCCAGCTGACTCTGTCTTACTCGGTTGATTTTTAAATTCCCAAGGACGATTCCGCAATTATTGATTCTGCTGTACTTTGTTTGTCGTTGACTGGAAAACACATAATAATCTAGGGGGGAAAAAAAAGAAAATAATATTTTTAGATTTAAACACAATGCGTTCGTGTTAAGAATATAAACTTCCTTACGCCTGCTTTTCTTTCAACGTTTTTCGGAGATTTTTGTTCGAGCGATTTCCCAACTGATAGCTGTAATAGCTCGAGGGGGGTCTGGTTTCATCCGCGGCTCCGGTTGGGAGTGTTCCAGGAGGAAAAAAAAAAAAAGAGTTGGTTTAAATGACACGTATACATAAGGAGGCAAGAAACGAGGAAGAAATAGGTGCGCCAAGCAAAAAACAACATCTCGGCTTATAACACAAGAGAGCCCGCAGGGTTTTTTCGCGCACAGGGACGTTGTCTAAGCCAAAGGTACACACACACACACACACACAGTTTTTGGGTTACTTCTGCCATGTTCTCCAGGGTCGGTGTGTAGATGGCATGTACTGGTTTGGTTGCTTTTTGCTTGTCCATCATCTGTTTTTCTAATCAATTCCGCCGGCGCCATCACCAAGGTCTTTTTTTTTTCCCCACAAAGGCGGATGACGTCAGTATTCCATAGCTTTTTTTTTGTGTGTTCAAAACCCACGCAATAATAATACTAATATACATTCTAAAAAAACAATGTGCCTACGAATGGAATGTGTGCGCGGATAGGAGGTCCTGGGCAGTTTCCATCGAGTTAGTATTTCCACACAAAAGATGGCGATAGCGTCGGGAGTGAAAGTTTTCTTTTTTTTTTTTTTTCCTTTCTTACGTATGTGAGCCCAGGACGTATGTTTGTGTGTGTCTCACTCTCAGAGAGTTTCTAACTCGGCGCCAGAGCCGAAGCGAAAGTTTTTCGTTCGCTAAACACAGCAAAGGAAAAAAAACAAAAATCTTCTTTAAAATTTCCTCCGTTCTGTTTTGGTCGTGTCCTTCCAGTGTGACCATCCTTTTGTGCGTGTCTCTGGTGTTTCTTGCAATTAAATGTAGCCATCGTAACATCCGATTTGTGTTTATAATCAGCCAAAAACAAGCCAATAGTTTTAAGAAAGCAGATGGTGCCCTTTCTCCATTCCTCCGATGGTTCACCGTGGTTTCAGAACCTCTAAAAGTTGACTCATGTCTGGAGCCGGAGAACAGTAAAAAGAGAGTTTTTTTTTTCTTCTTGTGTTGGAGTGAAAGTATACCGTGCGTACTATGCTTGCCATAGGATAAGAATTTGTCGGTGTTAGCTGGCAGGCAGTACTTTTCTGTTGCCCACCAAGGTCGTCGTTGTGTTCGCTGCCGGACCTGATCGGATTGTAAATGTTTCATTTCGTCGCTCATTATTCGACATTGGAGAAGGGTCGCTGCAGCTACCGCTACAATTGCCAACAACGGCAGCGTGGCGTAGATTTACATCCATCAGGATCACATGTCTCCGCAACAGATCATGTTATTACGACGACACGCCAGCAGCGCCGCTGCTCTGTTGGAACGTAAAGAGACGGAAAAACCCGTCGCCAAGTCTATCCGTAACGATGGCGCCGGCCAACATTCAGTCAAGAAGCGGCCGCCTCCGGCCCGACCGCCACTCCCGGCTCGTCTCCGCTCCATCAGCCACCAGCCACTCCCTGGTCAACTTTCAGAGTTCCAAGGAGCGTTGATGAGGAACGTGAAAACGGATCGATCCCGCAGCCAAAACGACAACGATCCGTATCAAGTTTACGTGTCGTCCACGTCACGTATTTGCCTGGCCAATTCCCTTGAAGGTCTAGTCGAGCCAGTTGCTCCCAAGTTGGACGGCTGCCGTCCACCAGCCCCTCTGCCGTCTTCCGGTGGTAGGAATAACATTCAAGCGATGAGGAATGTCACAGTTGAAGACACGATAGAAATGCAGTCGGTAGCTTGCTGGTTGGAAGGTTTGTTTCTTTTTTTTTCTCTTCGCGCACATGCGGACATCATCTTTCGCAATTCTGTGGTCACGAAGAAAACACTTTTTATATCGTCCTAGTCTCGGACTTTCTCCTCTTCCGGGGGGGATCTCCGTTTATATCCGTGACCATCTGATAAGTAGAAAAAGAGGATAGTTCTTCTTAAAAAAAAACATTTGATAGAGCATAAAGGGGAAAGCGAACAAACAAAACGGGACCAATGACTCTTAACTGTTTATATCCTTTTGTTGTTATCTACTGCGTCTTCACATATTTACGTCTTTTTGATTGAATTGTCTGATCTAGGCGAAAGCGACGGCGATGATCTGGTCGACGATCATCATTACGAAGCGCTTTACGAAGTCATTAATCCGCGATTGCAGTCCAGTGGGGCCGCAGCTTCCGTGACACTTTTGGATCACAACGACGACAGTTTCGATGATTCATTCGATTCGGATGACGCTTTTGAAGAAGTCGTGGTTCGAGGATTGGTGTGTACTTTCATTTGATCCGGTATCTATTTAAAAAAAAAATATTATTTAATTCATTTAAATGTTAATAAAAAAGGATGCAACATCGGATACGTCGAGAGAACGTCCTGGATCGAGATCAGGTTCGGAACGATCCAAGGAGAGCGAAGATCCATCGTTACGGTCGGGTCAAGTGAAAATCGGTCGATTCGCTGATTTAGCTGGTGAGCAAATGCGCCGACTGCGTCGTAATTGGACCACGACCAAGACGGACATTGGTAAATCCATCACGCGCATCAAGAAGAAGAGCACGGCAAGCGTAGCAGATTTGAGTGAAGTCTTTAAAGCATCCGCTTCGAGACGGGAAGTGTCTCCGGATAAGGGCAACAATGGAGCAGCCAATAAAGAGCCGATCTATTCGCCATCGCCGCCAACTTCTCCAGCTCATCCGGAGGTCCGTCCAAACAGCGGTGAACAGAAGAAGAAAGGCACATGGGCGATGCGCCAAATTCGACGCCGCATGACTATCGTGTCACCCACTTACGGTGCCACTGGAAACAAAGAAAAAGCTTCGACTTTCTATCTGACGTTGACTATCGAGCAGCCAACGACACCAGTCAAGTACGTGCTGCCCCCCCTCAGCCAAAAGACATGTGTCGTTTCTCCTGTCTAAAAAAAATAACCTGTTTTCAAAAGAAAAAAATAATAACAATAAGGAATTTATCAAGTAGAATAACTTGTCACTCACGATATCCTATTTTAATCAAAGGTTTTTAAGAGGCAAAAATATGTCAACCTTAATATTTTCTAAAATTTCTTTTTTCCAAAATGAACATTTCAGAACCAATGACAAAAGCCTCAGTGAAACGTCCAGTCCAGAACCACAGTCGACACCCAGTCCTGTGCCACCGTTGATTAGTCCTCAATCTTCTGATTCTTCCAAAGTGCCCGCTCGTCCGAAGAGGATATCTTCCGCCTGCTCTCTGGGTCCCCAATATCAATCAACAGTTCGACCTAAAACTGCTCCACCTGCTCCACCAGTTAAATCCTCGGTATGGCAACAACAGGCGGCAGCCGAATCTGCATTGGCAGCTTCACCTCCTCCGCTGGCCAGCGTTCCAGTTAAAAAGCCTCTGTCAAGGCTGCCAACGGCCTTCAGCGAGAGCCGGATAGCCGCTGAACGATCCGTATTGATGGATGAATACCAATCGATGAATTATAGCGACATTGCTTTCGTTACACATGGACAGAGACCCAAAGACGAAAGCAGTGCTCCACTTACCTCTTTGAGTACACCTTACAGCCGACTGTCTATGGCCAGCGTGACTTCGTCACGCCATTCGAGCGAAACTTATATGGGCGTCGGTGATCTGGCTTCTGCGCCCGAACGTTCAACGCTACAGGACAACGTCCGCAATTATCTGGATCTGCAATCGCCAATCGAGTCGGAGGAATTGTACATTAGCAGTCATTTCGCCGACGAGCCACTATATCAGTTTTACACAGCTGCCATTATTGAGGTAATTTGTGAAAGCATGTCCTGAATTTCTTTTCTTACTGAATTGTTGTCCTTTGAAAAATTCAGCGTGCCACGCAAAACCAAGGAGATGGAAGCGAAGAGGACGACTATGAAGTCATCGGTGAACACCGCCGCAAAGAGGACGAACATCAAGACATTAAGGGATACAATGCCAAATTGCCGACAGCCATGGAACTGGTGATGCCATCAAGCGGTCGCAGAACTCTGTGGTGTGAATTACCTCAAGTCATCAACAGCGGCCTTTTAGGTGAGCTACATCAACCCTAAACGTAGCAAAACAAAAATAGTGATAATTATTTGTTTTTTTTTTATTAGAAACCATTTCACCGCAACAGCGCAAACTTCAAGAAGCCAAATTTGAATTGATTACGTCAGAAGCGTCGTACCTGCGATCGCTGAATGTGTTGACGACCCACTTCATACAGAGCCGTGAATTCGCCGGAGAAACAGCCAGCGAAGCATTGCTCACTCGACTGGAACGTCACACACTTTTCTCCGACATTGTACCCGTGCGTGAATGCTCTGAAGCTCTGCTAGCTGACCTGGAACAACGTTGGCAAGAGAACGTCTTTATTCGTGAAATATGCGATATCCTCCTGGAACACGCGTCGAAACATTTCGAAGTCTACATCAAGTATTGTACCAATCAACTGTACCAGGAGCGTATGCTCAGAGACCTCAAGTACGTAAACAATTCACGAAATTCAGGTGCCAATTAATCATTATGCTTCGTCTGCTTTTCCAGGGAGACCAAGCCACAGTTTGTCGAGTGTTTGCGTCGATTAGAGTCTAGCCCCGTCTGTCAGTCATTGGCCATGCACAGTTTCTTGATGTTGCCAATGCAACGCATCACTCGGTTACCGCTACTCGTAGACGCCATTTTTCATCGATTGGAGAGCGGCACACCCGAATTTGAACGCTGTCGGATGACTCTTGCCACTCTGAACAAGGTCAGATTTATTTGAAAGAGTCTGCTATTGTTTTCGAGGATCCATAAAATAATTGAGTCTCTTGTTTACGATGAGTAGATTGTGCAAGAGTGTAACGAGGGAGCCCGCAAAGCTGAGCGCATCCACGAAATGCTGGTGGTGTCCAATCAGTTGGATTTTGCCGACGTCAAGGCAATATCTATCATGTCTGCTTCACGCTGGTTGGTCAAGAAAGGCGAGATGCAGCGACTCATGTGGCGTGACATTGACGCCCGGCTCACGTTCGGACGCAAAATCCACAAGCAGACAGTCTACGTTTTTCTGTTTACTGATCTCTTGGTCATCACTAAAAAGAAAGGGTATGTCGTAAAAAACAAATATTTCAATGGCTTCCATTTTCCACAACCAAATTATTGTCGTAAAACTTATAGAGAGGATTCTTACGCCGTGCTGGACTATTGCCCTCGAAACATGGTTCAAGTGGATGAACACATGCGCACGGAAAAACCTATTGGGAAACCAGGATCAGAGCTGGGAAAGAATTTGATCCTCTTGACGATGCTGCAAAACCATGAAAACAAAACAGTAGAAATGGTAATTCGATTTGTGTAATGTAAGACGAGTTGGCTGTAAAAATTTTTTCTTACTTGTAAACAGATTCTCTCTTGTTCGTCTGAATCCGATCGGACTCGATGGCTGGAAGCCGTCACTCCACGGACGTCTGACAATCCAGAAGAGAAGATCTACGAAGAATGGGACTGCCCCCAAGTCCAGGTGAACCCTTCAGTCTGATGAATAAAGTTCGCTCGCGTGAAATTGTTGTTATTTTAACGAGTTCTGTTTGCGTTTTCAGGCCATTCATCCTTACGTTGCCACTCAGCCGGATGAACTGTCTCTGGAAGTCGCTGACGTAGTCAACGTCCTGCGTAAAATGGCAGACGGTAATGTAACACACCAAGTTTTGAATTCTAAAGAAAATTACTTGTTTTTTTTTCAAGTTATTCAGTGAATAGAGTTGACCTTAATCAAAGATAACATTGGCACGTGGTATTAACAATATGTTTGATTAATCAGCATTAACATTCAAATTTTATTAACACTTTTGGATGGCGAATATTGTGGGTGTGTTTATATATGGAAGTACTGGTAGCTGGTATTTATTTTTGCATATGAAAATACCTGTGATGGTTTGGTTGTGTAGATGAGGAAGATGATGATGGCTCTGCTGAAATGACTGCGCTTTGAGATGGGTAACACACAGCTGGGAAACTTGTATAGTGACCGATTAACTCCATTTAGGTATTATTAACCAGCTTTTGATTGCATGTGTCCGAATGTGTGCATGCTTCATAGATCTAATTGTCTTTCCACTCACCATTTTTAAAAGGCAAGGCAGGTGTATGTTCCCAGCCTGTGGTTTAAGAAACACATTGGCAAATTCTGATGTAACAATAGTATTTTCTTTCTGTGGAAAATTCCATTATAATGGTACCTGTGTGGCGTACTGGGCTGGAATTTGATTTTCTTTTCTTTTCCCCATGGCCAGAACAGAAAGAAAAAGAGTTGTTACAAATAAGCAATTTCGGTTTCGTCTCTTAATGTGTGTGTCACAAGCCGATTTTTGAAAATGAAATCTGACCTGTGAGTTCATTTTCAACTATTTTAAGGCGCGGATTTCTTCGTCGATTGTGCATGTTCAAGTCCTAGATGGCGTTTGCTTGTCCACGTGTTTGCTCGGTGCTTTCCTCGATTTGGTTTTTCTTTCTTCGTTTCAAAATTTCCCAGCGTTTTTCTTTTTTTTTTCCTCTCTCTTTCTGTAATTGCCTATGGAGACATTGACACTTTTTTTTTCTTTCTCTTTTTCATTGCCCTACCCTACCACTCAATGCCCATGTATATTTAGGTTGGTATCAAGGCGAACGGATGCGAGACGATCAGCGCGGCTGGTTCCCGGGCAACTACACAGTGGAAATCGCCTCATCTCACGTTCGAGCGCGCAATCTACGTCAACGCTACAGATTGCTGGCGCTATCTGGCAACTTTATCGAGGAACAAGCTCGTAAAGACAAGGAAGAGAATAAAAGAAAGAATAAAAAAATCAGCATTATTCTTAACGAATGAATGAAACATGTTGCTGACATCGGTTGTGACATTAATAGCTGTAAATCATCGTTTACGTCTTTAAATTTTTGTCTGTTTTTCTTTATCAGACGGGCTTTTAACCATATGCATTTCTCTTTTTTCATTGAATTTATTTTTGTATATCCATCAGTCAAAAGGAGTTGTCAACTTTGTTTACAAGAAAAAATCATATCTCTAAAATACTGTTTTACGTGTGTGTGTAAATAGCAGACGAAATCCATAATGCAAGTAAAACCACTAATCAGAGTTATTAACTACTTTAATAGGAGATTTTTAACATCTCGTTTTTTCCCTAAATCCTTTTGTAATCGTCTAGACCAATTATAATTGATACGTTCTTTTTTTATTATTTCGCGCTACACATTGTAAAGCTATAATTTGTTTTTGCTAGAGGCTGGAAATGTTTACTTAAAAATGTATTTTGTGTACGTCTGTGAATATTTTCATATTATCCTTACCGAGAAGCAAAGAGAGCAAGGGAGCCGAGTGTGTTTGTCAGATATGTGATGAAATAATAAACAACGCGACGTGTATTGTTATACATACTTGCCGAAAGAATTTGGTTATTATATAGAACCTTTTTTTAATATTTTTTTTTTTTTTATAATTATTTGAGTTATAAAAAATTGGACGAATTGTGTGTCGGTACGTAAACATATGATAGAATAAAAAAATTGTTGGAGGGCAAATCTCTTTTTTCTCAATTGTGTGTGAATAATTTTTTTCCTTAATTAGTTTTTTTTTTCTTTTCTTTTTTTTTTTTTGTTTGCAAAAGAAAGAGTCACAACATTGCCATAAAGAATATATAATAAGAACAGGAAAGGAAAGAGAGAGAGAGAGAGAGAGAGAGAGAGAGAGAGAGAGAGAGAGAGAGAGAGAGAAAGAGACGTACGGCACTTTTAGTGGGTCCTGTGAAAGCAAAGTTCGCACGCCATTGCCAAATTCAGGCGAATATTACGGAGGAAAAGGGACGTTTGTTAATTTCTTTTTTTTTTCTTGTTTTTTTATTTTTTATTTCATTATTCTTCTTTTTTAGTGTTAAGAAATGGCGTAACTAGAGAATTCAGATCACTTCATTTCCTTCCCCCTTTTTTTTTCACCCATAAACTAAAAGCTTATCCGCTATCACTTCTATGTACAAAAATAATTTTTAAAAAATTCATTGGGTTTGCATTCTAAATCAAACCTGTTATCATAAAATAAAATTTTTTTTTTTTTTCTTGTTGTTAATTTGTTCTTGTTTCCCCGCAAACTTTCACCAAAATTATTTCGGTGAAAAATCAAGAGACAAGTGAGAGAAAACAGAGGACATTGTGTGCGGATTTTAAAAGAAAATAATAATAATTATTAAAAAACCAAATTAGAATTTTCACCATACGGAACACTTTTGATACGGATTCATCGGAGAACCTAATGGACACTGATAGGCTCTGGCAAACTCGGGTGAATTGGAGAGCGGACCGAGGACGCGGATGGGTCCAGGTGAGTGGACAGACGATCGAATTTTGCTGATGGCGTCTTCCGGTCTCATGGTCCCGCACCAGATCTGGGCGTAGTTGAGAAAGAAGAGCTGATCGTGGCTCAGATTCAGACCTGTTCATATATTGATGCAATTGCTCTTTATCCATAAAATATCACGCTCGCGTGTGCACCTCAATAGGATGAACGCGTATAGATCAGGGAGGAATAACAAACCTGGCAGCAGAGGCTCTTCGCCATGTCGTCCGACCCATTTACGATACGCTCGATAGGCTTGC
Source organism: Daphnia magna (assembly GCF_020631705.1). Lineage (NCBI taxonomy): Eukaryota > Metazoa > Arthropoda > Branchiopoda > Diplostraca > Daphniidae > Daphnia > Daphnia magna. The sequence continues at coordinate 842,475 of NC_059190.1, read as the reverse complement.
TTGAGGCCACCGTTATCAGCGATGTTTTCTCCCTGTGTCATCCGTCCGTCAATGTAAAGTCCGACATCATCTAGTATATAGTTCGAGTATTGGTCGATAATGCACTGGGTGCGCTGTCTAAAGGCCTGCACAGTGGCGTTGTTCCACCATTGCTTCAGATTGCCGTCCTTGTCAAATTGGCGACCTTTATCATCGAATCCGTGCGTGATTTCGTGACCAATCACGACTCCAATCCCGCCATACTACGCAGAACGAGTTATTTTTATTGGTGGTTATTATTTTTTCCAATAAAAATTTTTAAAAAGAATGTGTAACTTACGTTGAGAGATTTCGGAAATTGGCTGCTGTAGAAAAGCGGCTGCAAAATGCCTGCAGGGAAGACAATATCGTTCGTGTTTGGATTATAAAAGGCGTTGACGACGGCCGGCTCTGTTGACCATTTATCCTTGAACACGGGCTGTCGCAGCTTGTTTAGATTGTACTCGGCTTCGTAGCGCTTGATGTTGAGAATGTTTTGAAAGTGTCCGTCGGTGAAATTGAGCGATGCGTACTCTTCTGCCAACAAATCGGGTTGCGTTAGCATCTCTGGATAGCCAATCCGTTCGTTCATGGCAAGGGCTTTCTCCTTGGCCACTTGACGGGTTTCCTCGTCCATCCATTCAATCTCGTCCAGGGTGTCTATGAAAGCCTCGCGCAACGTGTGGATCATTTCAAGTGCCACTTCTTTACTCTCCTGGTTGAAATTATCGCGGATAAACATGGCGCCAACGGCCATGCCCAGTTTCTTGTTAGTGTAATCGATGCACTGGTTCCAGCGGTTGCGCTCGCTCAAGACCCCAGTTAAAACGCGACGGAATTCCGCTCTCTTTTCCAGGTATTCTTCAGACAGGTGAGGCACCAGTTCCATGATCAGACGCCAAAGGGCGTAATTTTGAACGATGTGACGCTCCGTCCGCATTAGAAGTTTGCCCAGCTCTTCGAAATAACTCATGGCGTAGCTGACGATCGGTTCGGAATCTTCTACTATTAAATTCGGAAGGAAAGCGTTGAAATATTCGCGCCAGCGGATCTCCGGAACTCGAACTTCCAGTTCGACCAGCGTCATCTGATCGTAGATGGCTCCAGTGTCGTGCCGATCCGCTTCCGGTATGCTAATGTGGGCCAGTAGAGTCTCGAAATGTAGAACTTTCTTCATCTCGTCAGAGGCGTAAAGTTTATCGGCACCCAATAAAACGGCCACTTCGGTCATGTAACGATGGTAGGCCTTGACATGGAGAGCGCTGCTGGGTTTCAGGTAATAATCACGGGCAGGTAGACCCAGGTGCATTTGATCGATCTGGAAAATAGCGGCAAATCCAAAGATGTTTTTAAATGTGCGTGACAACGTGAACAAAACAAAAAAAAATATACGTTGATCCAATTAATTTTCTTGTGTCTACGGAGAAGGAAATTTTTGTTTCTTTGCAGCCAGACAAGTTTTGACGAACAGCTTTTCTTATTAGCAACGGCGTCTTTTGTTTTCTAGCATCGAGTTTCTCACCAAATTAACGAACAAATGACATCACAGTTGAAGAGGCTTAGCGCGTGCGTGTCTCTTAACTGATCACGCAGCGATTTGGGCAAATTTCATAACAACATTAACCTGAATGATGTTGACGGATGAGTTCTTGTCGTCGGGACCGACCCATTGTTCGATCATGACACCTTGGTTGAGCTCGCCTCTTAGCCGGCCGAGTAGATTCTCCACCGATCCTACATCAGCTCCTTGTCCCGTCGACCATTCGACGTCCAGGACGGGCCATCCGCCCAGCGATTGAAGCGTTTCGCGGAGGACGGTATCGCCTGTCGATCTGATATGACCTTTGTTTTTCAGAATGTGATGAAAATCTGTTGTTTGTTTGTTTTTCAACACATCATTTCGCTAGGCCATCTGGTTAACATAGACACAACAATATCTAAGACAGCGTTCCCTTCCCCCACAGCAAAAAAAAAAAGGCTTATGGGCTGTGTGTCTGTGTGTATCCAAAAGGAGATTAAGTCACGCACTGGAGGGGCTGAACGATGACAGTCAAGAGGGAAAGGCAAAAGAGAGAGGCCAAGAGGATCAATAAATCAATAAACCAGCAACAGCAGCCAAAAAGCCCGTCATTCTCTATCTTTCCGCACACTATTTCCTTTAGGTGGAGAAAAGATACACACACACAGTGACACCATGTCAGCTTTAAGATTAAAAAAAAAAAAAAAGGTACACACACACAGATGGGCCTAATAGATCAGAGTCTGGTACTCACTTGTGTTCATGCACGAATTGTAGAATAATTTGGTTTTGTTGGTAGTCTCATTGTCCTCGGGGATCGTCTTCTCCTGAAGTAAATCTATAATAAAATAATCAAGCACGATGATTGGATTGTCTGTATGTCTATCCCTTTTGAACTTTACACACGTGCGCGAGGGAATATGAAAAATTCACATGGCATGAAATGCGAATAAATCATAAGCCTAACTGCACGATAATAAACGTACGACTAGTTTACCTTTCAAGATGATTTGCAGCTGGTCGAATAGCACTTCGAATGTGCTAATACTTGATCGATCCTCCGGGATCAGGTGTTTCTTGTTCCATGTGCCACAAGCGAACTGGAAAAAGTCTTGGCACGGGTCGGCCGATTGGTTCATGGCCAATAATAACGAGGCAGCTGTGTACGTTCACATCGTTAACACAAAAATTCACCCATTAATCCATCCAATTAAATTTTAAGATATTTCACAAATATGGAAATCGACATTTGAGTCACATTTTCTTAAACTAAGGGACAATTTAATCGGCTTAATTTAGTTTAAAACAAAAATGGAGAATATTATGACGCAGTTAACTTGCACCATTTGGTACTTTTCCAGAACCAATGCCAAAGTAAATCAGGACGAAAGCGGGACAACACGACAAAAAGGAAAAAGAGAGAGAGAGAAGTGTAGTAGTTCTTTTTTGGCGAATCAAAACAACAAGAACAGAAACTCCCAAAGAAAAGAAAAAATGTCTTGTTAAAAGTTGCACTGTCGAGAGAAAAGACGAATGATTTACATAGGACCTTGGCCAAGGATATACACCAAAAACTTAAGAGCGTGACAACACGCCCGTCCGTATAAAGACGACGAATTGAAAAAGAAGGGCTCGAGAACTGGGAAAGAGAGAGTCCACGCAATCACGTTCTTTTTCTCGCTTTTTTCACTTACGTTTCGCACTGCGATTTAGTTTGTTTCTATTCTATATATTTTACAGTTAGAAATCGCCAGAAGGAAATGTGACCTCCTCCTCTTAAATATCGGTGGCATAGGTAAGGGTTCAAATCAAACATACCTGTACGGACGCATTCCTCTGTGAAACAAACCGTCGCATCAGTTGTCAATGGACCTGGAAATCGGAAAACAAACAAACATTAAGTTTATTTTTGAAAATTTAAAGTCCACGAAGCAAATGGCGAAAGTTTGTAGATTGTCAGCAATTTACATCTCGATTGATTTCTATTATTTTTATTCTTTCGTTTGTTGAATGGCCATTTTCAGAATACGAAAATATACTTGAACACTAAGAGGAATCCTTCAATGTCAAGAAAAAAAAAAGAAAAAAGGGGAGCCGTCCCGAAATGGGAAGGTCATCGCAAATACATGTAGGAATGAAGAACGCATCTGCTAATTCCACGCGTACTCAATTTCCTTTTTTTTTTTTTTTTTCTGTTCTTGTTGCTGGAGAAAGTTTTAAAGCCCCGAAAAGGTTTCGATCCGAAACGGCCACAATGAAACAGCAATAGGCACTCACACGTCCGGTTGCCCCGATCTATCAGAGTGGACCCTCCACACATCAAGAAGGAGATGCTCTGGACAGTTACGTGACCAGAGTATTGAAATCTCTGATGGAACGAACTCATTTTTGTTTTATTTACCCGTTTGGTTGCTTCGTGACCTGCCCTTTTTGTTTTTGTCTCTGGACATGTCTGTCGTTGACTTGAAGAAAAATGACTTTACTCGTAAACCTCAATTGGATTTTCTATCGATTTTCCTTCGGCAAAAACTTTATTTTCATTAAGGGAAGACAGGAAGTGTTCAACCTTGGATAAAGGTGAGGGGGGGGGGGGTTATCTATGTACTATATACGCGACTCAATGAGTTTTGTATACGCTCACGCCGTTGTATACACATCCACGTCATGTAACCAACCCAAACTCACTCACTGTTTAAACAGTTTTTTTCGGACGTGCCCTTCACAAAAATTTACGAAAAAAAAAAAAAAAAATGAATGACGGCTAAGAGTAGGACGCGGCTGTAAGATCCATGGCCTGAAAAGAGGGAGAGAAAGGGGCGGAAGCCCTTCCATCCAGCGTTCCCTCGAAAACTAGTAGTGACGTTCTGCAAACGCTTCAGCACATTGGCTGATGTTTCGGAACCGAATTCAACAGCTCACCGTCTTGAGTATTCAAGTGCGAAGATAAAAAGAGTGAATCAAAAATGCGATTACCTTGTCCATTGCGGAGTAAAGAGACGAGTGAAACTGCGACAAAGGCAAGGCAAGCCACGGTGAGGAGTAACAGCAAAAAGAGGAACCACCAGCATATTCTTCTTCTTGGCTGCTGTGACGACGGTGTAGGTGATGGACACGGATCGGCCGTCGCCGCTGGATGAGCCGGATCGTTTTCCGATAACGTCACAGCCACGTAATTGTTTTGATGATTAACAACGCGAACTTCGGATGATTTTTTCTTGCTTCTCTTTTTGCTATGATTTTTGGGCCCGTTTTGTTGCATCACATCACTGATCGCTTCTGGTGGATCCGTCCGCAACCATCCGTCCCACCAGCGACGAGCTACATGATGGTTGTTGGACGATGAATTACTGGCCGCACATCCGCCATCCGCCACAATAGTGGCCGGAACTGCAACGACATTCAAAGTTTTAGGTAGAAGGGCATCGTTCACCGTTTGCGATTCTTCTTCTTGGATGATACCGTCGTCGACACTGTCCATCGACACGACTATCAATGGAGGAGGAGCCGGGATCGACTGAGCTGCGGGAACCAAAAGTGGAGCAGCCATCGTATCCAAGACTCGCTGAACGACTGACGCTTTTACTACACAAGGTGCCTAGAGTCCTGCCTTCTTCTCTCCGCGTGCGTGCGTGTGTGTGTGTATCTGTATGGTATGTGTAGTAGAGATTGTATATACAGAGGAAAACTTTTTTTCTTACCCATGTTTCGGTATGGAGCGTGAGCCAACTGGATTCAACTCCTATCTATCCTTTTGGGTGCCCTTGTTGGAGTATTTTTGCTTTGGTTGTTCGTTATCTTCGGTCTTCATCGGGCAAAGAAAAAATGTCTCCATGACAGGGACGTGGCAATTGGTGTAGCATTCTTGTCTGAATAAACACGAAAAACAAGATTAGTTAACAATCACATTGGAATCCACTGGTTGCTTTCTTAATCGCTTAATCAACTAAACTTGTATTCGCACTTTTTCTACCTTCTCTTTTAAACCGTATTTTTTAAAGGCTAGCTATGATTGGCGATTATTTATCTAGACGCGTGTGTACCACTTCAATTTTTACCTGTAACGTGGTTACCCCGTTAGAGATCACATTGAACGAAAAAAAAAAAAAAAAAAACTATTTATAGAAACTTGAGATGATGTTGGGCCTTTTTTTATCCGGTTAGTCTTTTATTATGTTTTTCATCTCCCCAACTCCCCCCTCCCATCGATTCCCTTAGGATTCTCTTTTTTCACGGCCGTTATTCAAAAGAAGAAAAATGTTGTAGATAACTAGTAATCTTGTTAGGTATATATACACAGCAGCAAGTATGGAGCTTATAAAGCGTACACAGTGTACATATCTACGTGATTCAATGGGTAATCGATTTCTGTTCAAAGAAGGTCTGACCTTTTTTTTTTTTTTTTTTGTGTACTACTTGGATGCTTTTTAGCCCTTGTTCAAATAAGATCAGGAAAAAACTTACCGGATGATCGAGTCGGACATCCTATCTGTTTTGATAGCTGAAATAATAATAATAAGATTGTTAATACATATATACACACAGAGAGGGGAAAAAAGCTGTAATCAAATTCGAATCATTTCTGCTATTCAATCTGTTTCTTACTTGTAATGTCCTAAAGAGTTACTGGTGGACTTCCGGCCTAATGCTATCCCGAGTTCCTTTAGCCTGGGAACGGAAAAAAAGAGGCAATCAATACCGATGCGTGTATCCGTCTAGATGTTGTTCATAACACGAGAACATAAAGCTTTAAGGTATTAAGTAAACAGAGACTATAGTCATCTTTCTAAACACACAACGCCATGTGTATAAAGTTGGGGTTGGGTATACGATTATAGCGTCTAGTATCGGATGACTTGTTGTCACATTGTCAACAAAAACCAGATTGTGTAGGTATAGATACATATATTTTACTATGTACCTTTTATCCTGATGTTTTGTTGGAGAAAAGAAGAGTGACAGCAATCATGGGTGTAGAGGAACGTGAATTCCGGTCGAGTGGACTGCAAGACCAAAGTAAAAATGTCATCGGAATTTGAAAATGAAAACAGAGAATTAAATTTTTTATTACCGTATGAGTTGTTCTTCTTTTTTTTTGAAATTCAATGTTGGATTTTTGTCAATCATGAACAAGTTTTCGAGTGGATGGTTGAACGAAAAAACGATGTGATTGACAGTGACGTTTGTCCTTCACCTTTCAGTTTCCCGTTTTTGGTCTGTTCGATCTCCAACTTTGAAAACCACAAAACGTCAGATGTTTCTAACATCTCGTTTGATTCCGTCTAGAGAAACAGACAAGTCAGAAAGTCTTGGGCTCATCATTTGCATATCATTCGCCTCGACAAATCTCTCTACCCTGCATCCGCCTCTATATAGATAACATCTTGACTCCATACGTGTGCACATATTCCTCATCCATATTCCTTGGATATTCAAAACATCTCATTACGTATTCATCAACAACACTTGGGATGTTCGACTTAGTTCTATGCCGTACTTTGCAATATCCATCAGACTGGCAAAAAACTTAAACTTGTAACATACTCAATGGAGATTGCATTTTTTGCTGTTGTTGCTATGATCAAAGCCAAGCAACGATCTTCTTTTATTTGTTGTTCTCAACCGACTGATGAGAGTGTTTACAGTCTACATCCCTCTCTGTCCGCCTAGAAGAAAGATCTCAAAGTGATGGATGAAGGCCTCACTTTTGATGGGGGCCATCTTCGAGAAAAGAAAACGTTGGTCTGACGACTGATGTGGATGTTTCACGTACTCGTTTCACGACTGGCGAGGCGCTTCCGCCTTAAGCTGTCAAAGTAATGTAGTACATGGCCATTAACACAACGTGGCACGCTCCTGAATGATGGGTTTAATGCACAATGGGTCAAAAGTAATGCAATCATGTAAGTACATTCACATGGAAACATTTCATCTCGAATAAATAAAATTGAAAACATGTCTTTAATTTTGAAGTTGTGCAACGTCGCTGTTGGTTGTTTTGATTGATCACTTGGAATATTGGGATAGCTGAATGAGTAATTAAATTAAAAAACACTCGTCTCTGCTATTGTTACATAAATTGACTGAAAAAAAAATCGCTTGTGTTTTGAGCTGTTTCCTTAACAATAAAGTTATATAATCATGGTTCTATGCATATCTTTCGAGAATTCGTCTTCTTGGTGATACCTACTTAGGTTTAGGTGTTTCAAGTGCCATAGAGAAACCCTCATGGATGTACTGAACTCTTACAAAGTCGTTCGCCATTGCTTGGACGTAATGTAGAAAACCCTATGCACCTCGACAGAAAGGACTATATTTTACAATTGGATTGTCGTCTAAAAAACATTTTAAAATATTCTTAAGTCGATTATAACTTCAGTGTGCTATCGGAAACGCACTCAAAACCCTTAAGTTTTTTAAGTCATTGTATGTGATCTACATTGAATGGCACTATTCGGTTAATTTTTGCATTGGTGAACAATTATTCAACTGATATCTGCTTAATAGTACTTGTAGTAACTGTTTTTTTTTTTACTTTTGTTTTTGAGTATTTACTACTTAAGAGTTCATAATTTAGCGAGACATTTTGGTTGTACATTTAAAAAAAAACTAGATACCAGCTGGACTACACAATGGAATGCTCAGAAAGCTTACAATACCGTTGATAGATGGCGAAAAACGCAATCTCGTGTTGACATACGCAACATTTCTTCGCACCACCAGTAAATAGTTGGCTTCACTTTATTTTGCTAAAACAATTTTCGTTCAAATAATTTCAAAATCCATGATCTTTTGTGAAGTCATCTTGTTTTCCTAAGTATTCAAATTAATCACGGCATGCTACTCATGCGTGGAGCAACATCTGATTTGAAAGTTATGGCCGAATCTGTCGATGCGGTGTCTCGGTCAACAGCTTCTGTAGTGCATACCGAACCAAATTTTCGAAAAACAAACAAAAACACGCCGACTAACAAGAATAATAATACACCAAGTGATAATTTCAAGTCTCAGTCGCCATCAGAAGACAAGGTTATCAAATATGTTGGACTCCCTTGTGAAACTGATCACATGTACCACACCAACTTTGCTGACGACTCCAGCAAGTATCAGGAACTTGCCAACGAAGTTGCACACCTGAAAGAATTGGTTCTTTTCCATTTGGATCTTATTCAACAACAATCTGAATGCAATGCAGCAAAAGACAAGCAACTTTCTGCTCTGCGACATGAAAATGAAATGGTAATTGAGGCTTTTGTTCATATTCACCCTTTACATACACTAACGGGAAAGTTCTCGTTTCCCATTTTGACAATCAAGAAAAAGTAATGTTTTCTGACAGGAATTCAAAAATAAATATTCTTTCTATTTTTAGTTGCGGCAAAAGTTGGAAAGAATGGAAAGAAGAGTGCAAATGCAAACTACAAAACAAAAGAATGACATACCTGTTGAGGAGAACCACGCATCTGGCAAAGTTACAGACTCCTCTCTACTTCAGGGTGGTAAAGTAATTGTAAGTAACAGTGTTGCCACACGAACACAGTCCAAAGTTTCAGGTAGCTCTGCATTTCCCATACCTGAACAGCAATCCCTCCCCATCTGTGACAACATTTCGGCAGTTGAAGAAATCCCCCGAAAACGTATCAAAACATTGTTGCCAGTGCGAACAAAATCCTGCCCAAGTCCACCTCCGGCCAAACGACGAAGAACGGCAAAATCATTAGAAAGGGAAGAAGATCAGAAACATGTAACGCATCCCGATGATAACATCCTAGATGATTTGATTAACCAAGCCGTCGAAGAAGGCGCCATCATCAACCTGACCGACACCAATGTTCCTAGTGATCATATTATTGAAGCAAAAGTTGTTTTGGAACCCTGTTCTTTACCTGCCTTATCGACCATTGGCGCAAATGAATCGGCTTCCACAGAAACTAATGTATTGGAGGCTCCTATCCATTCAGAACACAAGCGGATTCAGGAATGCCTGTCTCAAAAACCTCCTGTTCGTGAATCCGCCTATCTGAAAAAAGAAGCATTATTGACAACCGAAGAACCCTATTTAACCCATCTCGGGGAATGGTTTAACCAACCGGAAGTTTTAACTAATGAAGCTCAAGTGGAGGTAGTATACTATCCGAATCCCTAATGTCATCAGTTGAGTGTAATCAAATTCCTTGTTAATGATACAGGTTCCTCGTTGGGTTATCAAACCGCTTTCCGGACGGACATCGACCCATGGAATCGAAAACTTGGACGATGAAATCTTTTCCAAACGCCATCAGAAGCACGAAACGGATGAGAAAAGAAGAAAAAGGTACAAGCACCAATAAAAATAGAATAAATAGCATGCGTGTTACGAAAACATAATCGTGTAGATAGTAACCCCTCGCTTTATCCCATTGATTTCACACCACGCCAAGTGAGGGGTTTAACCACGCGAACCGTTACATTCCTTAATTTATTGTCTTTTAAAGTCTGGCAAACTTTTGGTCGCTTAAAGCTAAAACCAATAGAGCTTTTTTAATCTTTTATTACCTTTGATTTATAGATGGGATCTACAAAGGTTCCGCGAACAGCGTCGGTACGAGAAATTGCGTGCGCGTTACGAAGGCGAAGATCGGTCGCAGGACCGTGTCCGAACTCAAGCTCCCGTAGAAGTCTCTTCGTCCTCGTGCCTTGGCGCCAATTGTAGTACACTCTGGGCCGGACCGGAAGATGTCACCCACGTCCAGGTGGAACCATGGCTGCCGGTCTCCGTTTTCGGTGCCCCCTTACCAAACGTCGCTCCAGCGTGAGTTTGCCCAGACGGCGTTGATCCTTTCTAACCAATTAAATGACCGGTCCACCCTTCCCTAACCCGACGGGAAGAAAATGTGCGGGGGAAATCTGATGTAACCTTAAAAGGACAAAATTTTGTACACAGCTGAGAAAGCCGCCCGGTCAGTCTCGCATTTAAAAATGGGGGGGAAAAAAGAATGCTAGAAGTTGTTTCTTGCTGATAGGTGACATCACGCTAAGAATGCATTTGAATAATTGACTTGGGAACCTAGACCATAAAGCGCAACGACTCGTTTAGAAGAAAACGTCCACAACAAACTAAAAATTTTATTTATTTTTGTGTTTATTTTTAGAGAATTTCAATTACCATGGAGTAGCAGCCGGTCCGGCGATCTACAAGAACCCTTAACCAAAAGACGTCAACGACGTTCCTATAAAGCAGACTGAAAACAAAGAAGCAATGAATATTCATCTTCTAATTCCTCTCAAGCACCGATCGTTGAATTGTTGTTCCACTTATAAGATTACATACACACAACATGATCATCTACAATTTAAAAAAAAAAATAACGACAGGCTCAATCTCACACGTACATTTTGAAAACTCGTTAAAAGTGAAAGACTTTTCTTTGACAAAGTGTGTGAATCTACCGGTTCTGACAGAACTCACGTATTTTTGTATTCACATAAAACCCAACATTTTGCTTAAACTTTTGGGTTTTCTTTTTTTACATTTAAGACGCCTAACATTTTGGTTTTATTTTTTGTTGAAATTTCATTTTTCATTGTTTTCTTACTTTTAATATTTTTCCCTACACTTTGTTTTTAAATTGCCAAACTTCAATGAATTTTTCATTTTTGATAACAAGGAACAAATGACAAATTTTTTTGTGGAAACGATTTTGGTGTATTTCGTGTCCGTCCTCAATGCTCATCACAATAAGTTACACTTGATCTTGTTCTTTTCAAAATTGTCCCCGTTTCCTCCGGGATATTTCCTTTTTTCAGAAATCTTTTTAAATTTTTTTTTTTCATTTTTATTTTGAAAATTGGTATAGAGAAGGCACCTAGCATTAAGTCTTGTTTGCGTCACATTTCTTTTTCTCGTACTGGCAAGTGAGATGAGTTACGGGGATTGAATGCGGTGGCAAAATTAATTTTTACCTTGGCCTGGTTGACCATTCCGGGTGTTGGGTGTCCTTGTGTGTCGTCGCCACATCCAATGTGTAACTCACGTCAGCGGTCCAGACGGGAAAAAGAAAAGCGTGGACAGAGAGACACATAAAGAATTCCCAATCGAAAAGAAAGCGAATTATTAGCTGTAAAAGGGCAGAAAGAAATTGAGAGCGAAAAATGAGGCCAAATAGCAATTTTTTGTAAATCTTTTTCTTTTTCATAATTATCGCAAAAAAAAACAAAAAATAAGGGTGGTGGTGGTGGTGTAAGGCAACCCCTGGCATGGAATGTTGCATTTTTTTTTATATTAATAAAAAAAAATTAGAGAAAAAACAGTAGAAAATAAGACAGGATAGTAAATCATCCGGCGGAAGCGTTGAATTGCCGTTTGATGCTGTTCTTATTAAAGCTGTTTTTCTGTTGCAGTAGCTGCTGGAATTGTTCTTGTTTAAAAGCATTTCCTGTGGACGATGGAAGGTCCGGACTCGTCGTACTCTTGCTTGGAAATCCACATCTGTTGGAAGGTGGACAGGGAAGCCAAGATGGATCCACCGATCCATACGGAGTACTTGCGCTCGGGGGGAGCAATGATCTTGATCTTCATGGTGGATGGAGCCAAAGCAGTGATTTCTTTCTGCATACGGTCAGCAATGCCTGGGTACATGGTGGTGCCTCCAGACAAGACGGTGTTGGCGTACAGATCCTTACGAATGTCGACGTCGCACTTCATAATCGAGTTGTATGTGGTCTCGTGGATGCCGCAAGATTCCATACCCAAGAAGCTGGGCTGGAACAAGGCCTCGGGGCAGCGGAACCGCTCATTGCCGATGGTGATGACCTGACCGTCGGGAAGCTCGTACGACTTCTCCAGAGAGGTGGAGGAGGCGGCAGTGGCCATCTCCTGTTCGAAATCCAGAGCGACGTAGCAGAGTTTCTCCTTGATGTCACGAACGATTTCACGCTCAGCCGTGGTGGTGAACGAGTAACCGCGCTCAGTCAGGATCTTCATCAAGTAATCAGTCAGATCACGGCCAGCGAGATCCAGACGCAGGATAGCGTGAGGAAGGGCGTAACCTTCGTAAATGGGGACGGTGTGGGAGACACCATCGCCGGAATCCAGCACGATACCGGTGGTACGACCGGAAGCGTACAGGGAGAGCACGGCTTGAATGGCAACGTACATGGCGGGTGTGTTGAACGTCTCGAACATGATCTGTTTATTGTTTCAAAATAAAAAAAGGTAAAAAGAAAACGTTAAATTGTAGGGGAAGATGGAATTTAACACCGAAGAATGAAACGTACCTGGGTCATCTTCTCACGGTTAGCCTTGGGGTTGAGGGGGGCTTCAGTAAGGAGGACGGGGTGTTCCTCGGGGGCGACACGCAACTCGTTGTAGAAGGTGTGGTGCCAGATCTTTTCCATGTCATCCCAGTTGGTGACGATGCCGTGCTCGATCGGGTATTTAACGGTCAAGATACCACGTTTGGATTGAGCTTCATCACCGACGTACGAATCCTTCTGACCCATACCGACCATGATGCCCTATTATGGAATTGCATTAGCTCACCGAACCAAAAGGACACAATTTAAATTAAGTATATTACCTGGTAACGGGGGCGACCGACAATGGATGGGAAGACGGCGCGAGGGGCGTCATCTCCGGCGAATCCAGCCTTGCACATACCGGATCCGTTGTCAACAACCAAAGCTGCTACTTCATCGTCGCACATTTTGTTTTTGGGTAGATTTCTTGAAGACGGACAAAAAGGTAAAAGTAAAAAGGATTCGACGAGGGGGATCCCTATAAGAATGTGAAAAAAAAAAAAAGAATGGTTAGATATAGGGAAACGCAAGACAAAAGAAGTTGAAAATGACGAGCACTCGGTTAACGCCCCTCGTGCAACCACTTGTTGGCTCGATTCACACCCAATTTTTCTGAAACAATTTTCCCTCTACAAGTCACTTGTGAAGACACACTTCGACGATCCCATTGAATGACAAAAAAAAATTTCAAAAAAAATTTCAAAGAAATCGAAAAGTGAACTGAACGCGTCTGACAATTGCGTAGAGAAAATTTTCGCTAGAATGTGAACAAGTTTTAAAAGGAAAAAGAATCGAGTTGTTCTCGAGAGAGAAGAGAGGACCCACCTTGGTATCGAACTATTCCTTGCCGGGGTGCCGGTGCTAATGCGCTCCTTCACCACCGACTGCCGGCTTTATATAGGGGGCGCTACTATCAAAGTCCACAGCAGAGCCAGACAGAGACCAGCCCCACTAGCGTGTGGGGGCTAAAGCTATGGCAGTCACACAGAGCCACTAGAGTTTGCCCATATTGGGAGAGACTTTTACACGCCATACAGATATGGTCCTGAATCAGCCCCCCTGACCAAGTGTGACGTCACAATGAGACAACAACGGACACTTCTTCGTATTTATTGATAATCGCAATAAAATCCTTCCGTGGGTTTGAGCAATCATCTCGACTCTTCTTTTTTTTCTTCATTTCAATTATATGATTATTCTGCCTTAAACTGCTTATCATCTGCGAAATAACCTAAATAAGGACATGACGAGTAGCCAAATTGAGAAACTCCACTACACGAATTGGTCGGTGTTTCGTATATTTTATTCTCATTTGACCTGAATGAATTTAATCGCCATTTTGAAAATTGAGGTGGCCCGCCGGGATGATGAGCAAAAAGCAGACGAGTCGTTTTCGTTATAGGAGAAAGAAAAAAAATACACACGCAACAGGTTGTTGTCGCCGATCGTGCTCGGTGTTTCACCTGAGAGCGGCCATTTTGATTTTGTTAGGGGAGAGGGGGGAGACTGAGGAAAAAAATATAATGTACACGAACGGGAAAAAAGCTTTGAGGTTTTTCAACGGTTTTTTTCGTTTTAGATCCCTTTAGATTTATTTGACTGACTTGGCTACCTGTGTATAAAACTTTTTAAATATCCTTAAAATTAACTTTAATTATCAAAAAGATGGCTCGTGTTATACATCTTTTTGGCGCGATCAAAGAGAAAGTTCACCTGGAGAATTGATTACAACAAAAGGTTTTGGGGAAGAGAGGGGGGGGGGTTAAGACATTGGAGGGAAAATGGCTGAACTTTTTTCGAGCTCGGGACTCTTCCCCTTGTTTCATCTTATTCCTCCCTTTTCCCCCGTCATCATCATTTCCTTTTTTTTCCCCCTCCACTCGAACTGTTTTTTTCTTTTTTATTTTATCATATTCTATTCGGCATTCCGATGGTGGGCCTTTTTTTTTTCTTCTTTTTGCTCTCCCGTCTGTTAAGTTCTCAGTCAGCCAATCAGCGAGTACATGACCATAAAAGGCAATCCTCAACCGGCATCCCCCTTCCCAAAAGCCAAGAAAAGCCGGTTCAATCCGTCAGGTGGCGTTTCTTCTCACACTGACTGGAGTGCCCACTGCTGTGCTTTTTTTCTCTAAAAATGGTCTTTTTTCTTTCCTATTTTAGTGGTAATATTTTTATTTACAACTACAAAGCAAGATGGCTGGTCATTCAACCGAATATTGGTCACATGATATATATTTTTGAAACTTGTACGAATTCTCGTTGATGGACGATTATTGCTACTGTTTTGAAATATTTGATCATTAGAGTCGTTACAACTGGTTACGTTTCGATGGCCTCAGCTTGGTTTTTTATTTTTCATACCTCAAAGCAGAAATGAATTGTGTGTGTTTTTGTTCGACTCAAATGTCCATTTTTTTTTTCTTTTTTGTTCTTTGATTGTAACAACAGTTTGTTGAAACCCCCAACGGCGGACACACAGACTATATTCACGTCGTCTGGAAAGACTTTTTTCTCCCTTCTCGATCTTCTTCTTTTCGTCCTTAATTATTCTTCGGAACCAATTTCTCTCATTATTCTTTCGGCAGAGAAGCTAATCGTGTGGGACAGGTGGATTTTACGTAATGACAAGTTCCCATCACTTGGTCGCATTAGTTACAGACAGAACGGGTTCGTACCATGTTAATTTGATTAGCTATGTGTGTGTGTGTGTCACATGCATAAAAAAATTATCTTGGATCACGCTCTGTTAAAGAAGAATTTTAGAACGATAGACAACTGTCCCGTTTTGCCAGGGACATGATTCGTTTCTTCCTTCCTGTTCGACTAATGTACATCATCAACTTTTTTTCCCCTCTTAAAGAAGCAACTAAAATGTGACTGACCGACCACATGGATGTTGGCTCACCCGTCAAAATGGCCGGGATGTTCATTGTTGTGTTCCGGCCAATGTGTTAAAAAAAAAAAAAAAAAAAATCTCCGTTCGACTTTACTATGTGGCAGCCAGAAGCGATGAAAGAGAGCAACAACCGAATCTTTTTTTGGCGAAAAACGAATTAAAACGGTCGTGGCCGGCTCTTTTGTATGTCCTCCAGGAGTAAATTTTAAAGTTTTTGTTTCGTTATTTTTACGCTTCAAGAAATTTTCACTATTTAGACGCTTTCCAACAATTCCTTTTTTTTTTTCCCGAACCGACAACAACGGCCATTTTTTCTTTCGTATTTCGTGTACACGTCACACACTCGTGTGGTAATTTGACGAGGGGTAGTGTATGGCTTCAGGTCATCTTCATGTCCGGATATTTTTTCGTTTTTTTATTTTCTTGTAAACTGTCCAGCTGTCGAATAACTGTCGAAGACTAATAATGAATAATTTTTTATTTTTCCAGGACTTTGTAAAGGAAAAAAAAGGGCCATTTTCAGTACGCCATTTTGAAAATGAGTTGACGTACATATCAAGATCATAAAGTGAGCGTGAGACCAAAACCTTTTTCTTTTTATCAACTTAAGAAATAAATGAAATTGACCTTGGTCTTTGGGACTATGGGGATCTGGATGCACTCTGTAACACCATGTAAGGACATGTTTATTTTTCTTTTTTTCCCCACTCACACTTTGAACTAAAGAGATTTCGTCGTCTAACAGAACATGAAGCAAGGCCTTTTTCTTATCGAGTCTTTGACAGAAAAAAGAACGTTTATTGTTATGTTAATCTGGTAGAAAACAAAGTTCAAAACGGCCATTGGAAACATGAGAATCATTTTTCAAAGAGTTTGTATTTTAAAATCATTATTTTTAAAACTAGGGAAAAGCTGGAGAAAAAACGGTCCGACTTTGGTGGTTGAGAAGAAGAAGAAGAACGTGACTTAATATGGTCAACTTCGTGTGTCCGACGTAAGGAGACGAAAGAAAGCGCGGGCACCGGTTTCAGCTTTTTTGTGAACGTTTTCCTTCCAGCTCCTTCGTGAGATCCTAGATGGGCTGCCTTGAGATAGTTTTCGACACAAATCGTTAGAAGATCCAGGCATTTCATAATGACTAAGATATCAGCAGTAGACATGCACTGACGAAACAGATGAATAACTATTATTATCTTTTAAAATGTCCTTTCAACATTTCAGGCCCCCTTAAAGGCAAACAGTCGGAAATAAGAGATATCGATTTTGTTGGGTCTGGTAGTCATCGATGGTGATGTCTATAATCTGACATGAGTCATCAAGGACTAAAAGGCCGGCGAGTGACGTCACTTCCGTTTGAAGTCAAGTACACACATTACACAATGAATTGCGTGAAATTAATTGTTGTCTCTTATATTAGATATTTGCAGCGAAGAAACAAAATAAGCAGACGAATTGTCGAGGTGGCAAAATAAGAAATGTAGGTAACGAGGCGAGACGGTGTGGCGCTGCAGTCGTTTTTCACGCCGGCTCCCACGCCGCGTCGCCTGACCATATATGGTAACGTAGTTTTTTTGTTTTGTTTTCTCGTACTGGGTGCGTATGTATACATACGACATCAAAAAAATAATAAAAGAAGGCCACACCTCCTTTCAGGATGGCCCACATTTGACACACAAAGTCACGTGACCTTGAAATAGAGGATTTTTCGTGCTTGAGACTGGCAGCAGTTAATGTACTCAAACGTCAGTTTCCTAGTCTAGCTCCCGACCGCTGCCAATTACCGTGTTGAGGTTTTGCTCGAAACAATTTATGCTGATGGACCTGAATGATCCGTTCCAATCGACTTACAGGAACAACTAAGTACAGGTAGCTATTGTTAATAACGCGACAGATTGCTGACGCGACCTGAAAGACTAAAAAGAACAAACACCTGGCTGATCATCCCAATGGCCATGAGCGAGTTGTTATAACAGAACATTTGACTGTGTATCGGCCACTACACCATGTGATGCCCGCAACCTGGGCTCGTGAAGATTCACATCACAGATGGATGAGCCCGTGATCTTTTTTTTTTCTTTTTAAATGAGAACAAAAAGTAGGACGAGGCCAGTGCACACGCGGCCCGAAGAGGCTGCCAACAGGATAGGGCATTTTCTGCCTGGCAGCCTTTGCACACATACGAAAGACGATGGTTCACGAACGGGCATCTCTCGTTGGTCTTTTTTACCGTATAAAGTTCTACTTACCTTATATGGTCATCTCTCGTTTCTTCATCGGTTGAGAGTCCTTATACTATTATTCCACCACCCAACCACCTTCATGATCCCAAAGTTCGCCTGGCGAGTTGATCGAGTCGTGATCGAATGACACAGCAACGTTACCTGATACGGGATTCCGTGACGGCTGTCCTCGTTCCATAGCTAAAAGATATTTGAATCAGCAAAAAAAAAAAAGGGCGAATGCAAAAAAGAAGAAAATGTATTCATTCCATAAACGATTGAGTAGGAAAAAATATATATATATCAGTAAGAGATGACTGAATTTGGTGGTAACATACAGTCGAACGTTCATTGGTGGATGGAGCTGGAAGTTTCTAAAATAAACTAGAGGATATCCCTGGTCAAGGTGAATATTACCCTGTTGTTGTTTGTTTTTTTACCTTCTTTTAACTCTTTCTATTTGTTTATTGTATTTATTCGTCAAGAGAAGTTAGGTAGATCCTAAAAAGGGCGAGACGTCAAGTCATCATGATTTCTTCGTCTCTCTTTCCTAAAAGAAAACTCTTTTCTCTCTGTTTCGTTTGGTTGACCATAAAGGGCCACAAAAAAGAGAGAGAAAAAAAAACGAAGCTCTATGGAGACTTTTTGGAACGCCGGTGTCTACAATATGCAGCACCGTCGAAAACGAGCGAGAAAGTGGCTGACGCGAACGCGCGCGCGCGCGCCCGGTAGATTACCTTACAAGGATTCCTCCACTGCTTGCTCGTGGAAAAAAAGAAAACCAACTAGTCCTCTCTCTTTTTCTGCTATACATGCAACGTCAAGAGATACTTCTCCACGTGGAAGAACAACAACCAGATAGTCTTGGGAAGGAAAAAATCTATTCGACTTACAATCTGCTGTCAGACACACATATATTGGGGTGAAAGGGTCTTTTCGAGAAAAAAAAAGGAGCCCATTTTTCTCTCTTCTTGGTCTACAGAAAAAGAGTTCCTCCTCAAAACCCCTCCAAAAAAAGAGAAAGAAAAAAGAAACTTCCATACAGGGTAAAAATTGTGTCGCTTGACCAAAGTCGTCTGCTATTCGGATAGGGGTTAACAGATTCTTCAATATGATATTCGACTGTCTGAAAAAATAAATGTAGAAAGCTTGAACTTTTACCGTTGCTGTAATTATTATCCCTGAAAATAGTGTTCTCAATAAGCAGAACTTTTGGAATCATTGTTGACTTGTGCGAAAGAGAGATTTCACGTCAGGCGCGGCATTGTTCGGTCTTATTATGGATCTGTATTTTTTTTTTCGCACTGTACAGAAAAACCTTTCTCTCTTTGACCTCGCGTGCACCGACAACACCAAATCAGGCGCTATGCAAAAAGCCCTCGCCTCTCACCCGTACAGACAAAAAAAAATTAAAACTTTCTTCAGTTACGATCAACCGAGGGCATTTTAAAATGCAACAAACGTAGTAGTTCGTGATGTTTTTCATTTAGACGGAATGTGTCGTTCAGAGCGTGTGTATGTGTTTAACGATCTTCACGTTGCACAATATGTGTCAGGCTCATCATCATAAAAGCGGCGCCCTTTTTTCTGACTAGAAGTTTAATATTTCAGATGGTAGATGACGCTAGATTCCGTCGGCATAAATTTCGCGCCATCTATTATTCGAATGTCTAATGTGATCAGTCTATTTTCAATGGCGGCTGCGGGGGAATTTCAGCCCGTTAGGGATGACACAACAGGTTTTTTTAAATTATTAAATTAATTAGATGTACCTAGTGACTTACAAAAACTTTCTTTCATTCTTATCTTGCAGGTGATTTATTCTTACCCGCATCACGAAGGCCCGATGGTACTTGGAGGAAACCGAGAAGGGTGAAGGAAGGTTATGTCCCACAAGAAGAAGTCCCTGTGTACTGTATACCAACTGATTCAGTAAATGAATGCACCCTCTAATATCGTGTATATGTTTTCTAGCTATGAAAGTAAAGGAAAACAATGGGCTAAAACCCAACCTGCTTATCCTGTGGGTATGAGTCCTGCGCTGATTGCTGCACAGGCAGCACAGAATAAATCTGGGAAAAGTGAGCAATCTTTAATACCGGGACTACCTCCAGCAGCACAGCAGGCTTCAAAGAAAAAGAAAAAGAAAGCTAAACCAGAGACAGAAGTAAAAGAGGTAACAGGAAAACTTGCAGGATTTACCATCCAGGAACCAAACTTTGGTGTCCCAGCTCCTACTCGTGCACCTAAAGAGCCTAAACCTACTGTGGCTGAAAGCACCGCAGAACCACATAGTGCTGCCGATCCAGCCAAGAGGCTGAAAAACCTTAAGAAAAAGCTCAAGGAAATTGAAGCCCTTGAAGCTAAAATTAAAAGTGGTGAATTGAAAAATCCTGACAAAGACCAAACAGAGAAAATTAAGCGGAAAAAGGATGTTGTTAAAGAAATCAAGGAAACTGAAAAACTAATAAAGTGATGTTCAATATTGGATTCTCAGACACCTTTGTGCAAAGCCAATTGTTGATGATCATTTTATTCACAAGAAATACACAAACATAACTCAAGAATTGCTGGGACCAACTTTATATGCATACTCTAGTGCTGTTTCAGCTATTTTGAGATCCTTTTCAATGCTCCTAGCCCAGTTGTCTACATCACCAACCTCCTTCAATGCAGAGCTAAAGTTCTCAACAAGCTGCAGCCACTGTTGAGCTTGTTTGGAAAAATTTGCCGCATTGTTTTGCAACTGACGGGCTTCATGGTCCAATTTCTTCTCATTCAAGTAGGCCTGAGCAACACTGGAAATGATTGTCACTTGAGAAATGCACCAGTTTTGCTAGAGACAAAGATTATGTACCCGACGTTCAGATGATCGACCAATGCATCTGTCAGATTACCCGCAGCTGTCAGCGCTTCTTTCCTCAACTCCTCTTTAGAAAAACTTAAATTTACACATTTTTTAACTTGTTCAGATTATAAGTCATCTTTACCTCTCGTTTCTTTTTTCGCCGCTTGTTTTGCCTGGTGTTCTTTCAGTAAACTGGAGAGCATTTTTCTAAAAAATGACTTTTGTTTTGTGTACGTCTTCTTTCTAACAGGATCTTTAAGGCAACGTCATCTAGCGATGAAAAAGCGTATTATTATTATTTCAAAGTTTGGCGGGGAAGCCGCTACACAGGATGCTTATAGTTGAAAAGAATCTTTGGAAAGAAAAAACACGAAACAATGCTTTGATTGCTTTTACGCATCCACTCCTTTGCGGAAGTCAGCAATAGTCAGCTTGAATGCATACCTGTCCAATCCTAATAGCGGTAATTAGGCTATATACACGTACAACTACAAATCCTTTTGAAATAATCAAAAGTCTAATAATAGTCTTGTTTGTTCACCTTGACTACTTGACTCTAAACTTCTACAAAGGTTCTAGTAAAGAAAGAGATTAATTACATGTGAAACCTCTATTGCTGACAAATTTTCAAGGACTTTTACAATTGCTTCCTCTACTGCAAGGAAAGGGATTGCTGGCCTTTGGCTCACCAACTCCATACGACAGGTGTTAAATTTGGCAAGTACCATGGTCAGCTTATAATAGCCTATTTTTCTACTCGGAAAGTTTTATTAGTGAATTTTTTAATTTCGTGATTCTGAAACTGCAATTTGTTTAGCCCTGGGTAGATGTTGGCAGTCTTTATGTGCTTGCTAATTAGCCCATGAAAGGCCACGGTCTGCTGCCAGGAAAAAATCTGTTGGAGCGTGTCAAATTGATGAACGGTCCCACATCAATAGAAAAATTTTTCACTTTAAGCGTGCACGCGGAAATACGATGATAAACAATTGGAGTTTTTGATTTTTGTCCAAGGTGGTTTTGGGGGTGGTCAAGTGACGCGAGGAACTAAAAGTTAGGTTCATGGGCACCAGATCGGTCAAGTAGCATTTGATTCAAAATGCACTTTTTCGTAACTGAACGACTATCCAGCGACTTCCTGGAAAGAATAACAATTACCTTTCGTTCATGCTTAAAAATTCTGCCCATTAAAAACCTTTTGCTTCATCCTTCTTAGACAACTGATAGTATAAAAGAAATAATTTATGTGAAATCGTCTGCTTTGTTCAGAATAATGGCCATGTTCTGACTAACCATCTGCGTTATGTATGCTTAATGACTTGAAATAACGACAGAGGATCTTGAAACATGCTCTTCCTTGCTAAGATTATATGATTCAAGGTTTCGTGTTTCGTGTCAGTCAACTAATTGAAATCTTACTAAATCTAAAGATTGAGATTAAATCTTGTTGGTCTAGTGTCTCGAGTGAGAAAGCCCTACGAGCATGAACATTTTACGTTTGCCAAGTTGCACAGAAAAATCTTTGCCATGATTTTAGACACCCCCTTTCTAATTTTTCAATGCTTTTATTTTCAAATGAAAAACTATCGCCATTATTTGCTTCTAAGACTGAAAGCAGCCGTTGCAGCAAAATGACAACATTTTTATTGTGTAATTGTTTTTTAACTGGAATTTTAAATTCTTTTTTACTTTTCAAATGAAAATTTGGCAACACAAATTGAGAGGGGTCGGTCGTATCCTTGAACTGGGAAGGGAATTGAACTGAGGTTTATTTATCTGAAACATTTTAGGCGCCATTATCTAATCGCTATCTCACTCGTTGTGGTGCTGTTCATTTCAAGTTTGAACATCTTAAGTAGAGCATTCTGTTTCTGATTTTCTTGATCACAGAATATTGTGACTCATCTACTGTGAACTGAAGTTTGATGGAAAAGAACCACAACCTTTGAACTGGCACGAATTAATTAGTGATATTGCTCGATTGCGTTATTATTAAACACCATTTCAACTTGAGAAAAAAATCATTGGTCGTAGTGGACAAAGAACGAGATGATTGTTACGTGGCCTTCACAGTGAGGCGGCAAGCAGGGAAAGAGCACGGCCATGATGAACCGAAGACACGTGTGCCAAAATCCTTTTTCCATTGCAACGTCATCAGCGTGAGACTATCTGCCATTCCAGGTTAGTTATTTATTGTATTTCTTTTCCTGTTTGCCTGCATTCGTCGTTTTGAGAATCGTTTTCTGATGCCCACAACAGCTGTTTTCGGAATGAAATTTTTGAACGCGATGCCTGAATTTTGCTGGCAATCGCCATTGTGTGTCCTCGTCGATCACTCACTTATACTTTAATTAGGCAATAAGGAAACGCTACTAACTGATAGAATGTCTCATTCTAGATGTAAATTACTGGCTAGCAACTGCCCCAGCTCAGATAACGAGCATTTGCTAATTTCTTTCCGACCATGTTGCTTTTCTTTTCTTGTCGAAACTTACTATCCTTGAGCTTGTGGACTAGTGAATCGAAAAAGACTCTTACACGCTAGTTTGTCTCTCATTGTTCGGCAAAACATTTTTAATTTGTGAGGGTTTTCATTTGCCAATGTTTCGTCCAATTTTCCTGTCTCGTTTGATTAATTGGAATGAAACCAACGTGGATTGATGTCCTTGCGTCTTATGTTTGTTGGCACTCATCGCGTCGATGGCTTTTGTTATCGCTCCAAATCTCTGCCATCCAATGCCGAAATGCGTAATTGAAAATGTTTTAGCTTAAATAAGAGGCTTGTTTATTATAATCTTTTTTCAAATCCGGCAATAGATTTTTTTCTAAGATTTTTGAATTCAATTTTCGAAGATAGGCAATTCTGTTGGAATTTTTGTTCTGTTTTAACTGTTGCTCTGGCGCGTTGCATCGGCAGTTTACGATGTAATTATTTTATTTTGAGAAAAATTTCAATTTGCATTGTTGAAATTTGTGTTTCCAAGATCTTACTCAGACAATAATTTTGGGTCTTTATTTGGGACTTTTTTTGTTTGTTTTGTGATTGACTTTGAATCATCAAAGATGGGGATCATTTGACTTTTAACTATTTTCAGTTTTATTTTACGGTAAAATAAAACCGAAACTCGATTTATTGAATGTTTCATTTCCATGCTCGGAAATATTATGTTTATCTCAATTTCTTGTAAAATTATTTTCTTATGAAATCAAGTTTGTTTTAAAAACAGATTAAATAATCATTTAAAAAACACCATCTTTTATTGAAAATAAAATCACAACAGACGAAACACGGCTGGTTAGCCCTTATTCCAAGTAAAAAAAAAAAATCAATAATTATGTTATACACATCAATCGTTAAAAGTCCCACTAAAAGCGCAACACTTTGGAGAAAAAGGGGGAAAAATACAAGAGGAATACTAAGTAGCGATCAAAACTTCATAGAACAAAGACCCGAATAGAATTATGAAACAATGAAGAACCACCACGTTTTATTTGTTGTTGTTGTTGTAGTTTAAATTCCCGAATTTTCGAAAGGAAAGTAGCCAATACCGATTGGCTCAAATCAAACAGCTTTCTTTTAATTAATTACAAACATACGTAAAAGGGAGGGGAAAACAAGGTTGCCGCAAAGTGCATTTAATTCTAAGTAAAAACAGTACGTACAAAAAAAAAAAAATCATAAAACAAAAAAAACAAAAAAACTCGCAGTTGCAAAGAAATGTACACAAAGCACACGAACACTCTAGCAATCAAGACCAGCGGCCGACATTTCGTTTTCTATTTCACGTAAAAACATTTTCGCCGGGATTCTCTTTTTTGTTTTGTGTTCCGGGTCGACGAAAGTCCATTTGGTGGACAACTGTAATAAAATTACTAAAATTTTTCTAGATTGTTCTTTGATGCCGGTTTTGAACGACCGCGGTCAAATGTTCGTATTGCGCGCGCGCGACGCCAGTCGATTTAGGAAATCTTGAAGCTTGGCATTTTGTGTGTTTTTATCTCATTTTTTGTTTTTCAATTAGGAAGGCAGGGAGGGTTTGGGTTGCAGAAACCTCGAGGGTACGTTTACCACAAATCTACACGATGAATATCATCGTTGCTAGAATGTCTACGAAATAGACAAGAAAAAAAATTTTTAAAAATCGGCTTAATTTTTTTAAATTGCTTTAAAAATTACGTTACCTGGAACGATCGGCCTCAGCCGCTGCACTGATTCTCGCCGAAACGGTAGCTAATGCAGATCGTTGCATATAGCTGCCCGTCCTATCCAGATGGATGGCATCGGCTTCTTCATTTGATATCCGCCTCATTGGTGTCGAAGCACCTGAACCACCTGTCGTCGAGGTGGACGGAGCTGAACCGCTGGCCGGCGATGGGCTCATGTGAAGAGCGGATTTGATAATGCTGACGATACTCGTCCGCTCTGGCCGCTCTGGTTCGTCCCAATCTTCCAGCGCGTCTCTATGCGATTGCCGCAACGAACTGTTGCGGCTGAAACGCGATTCGTGTGAATTTTGCCTCGACGCCGTCGTCCGGAAATTGATGGTCGTAATGGGAATGTTCTGCACACGCTCGATTTCTTCACCTTCATCTTCACTGGACGATGAAGGATCCGATTCCCAGGCCGGTTCTGCTATAGATGTTTTGATGACGGGTGGCTCGGGCGTCATGTGAACATCTGGAATCGTTTCCACTTCTGACGTGTCTAATGACGGCCCTAAGGCAGCGCTCGATGGATGTAGCGTATTTCCGTAGACGTTGACGTCACGGAATCCGACAGATTTAGTCGATTTTCGAGATTCGGATCGCGACGTTGGTCTCGTCGGTCCATTGCTGAACGTTCGGTGCGGGTACCTCCACGGCGATTTGGGTGGATCAAGTTCCATGGACGGGTTATCTAAACCGAATTTAGTGTCGTTGTTGGGGCCGTCCAGTCCGCCGTTGAGACGTTTGGAGAAGCGGCGGAAGATTCTCGATCCGAAATTGCTGATGGGCTCTTCAAATCTCGATCGTCTTTTCCCTACTTTGGTGTCGTGACTCTCCTCGATGATGATGTGACGGTCGTAGGGGGTGTCGTAATCCAGTTCGATGACGGTCGAGAATTTGTGCGGGAAGGCTATTTCCACTAAGGTGATGACCAATCCGAAAATCGAGACAATCAATCCTGTATGGGTGGAAATAAAAAAAACAAAAAATATTTAGAGAAAATATCGAAATGATTTTTGAAAATGTTTGAAACTTGACCAGCGGCTAGGACGAGCCAGAAGCTCCAGCCAAAACTGAAACTGATGATTGCGTCTTCGAAGCGGATGACGAGCGGTCGACTCGGGATGTTCATGTAGTACAGTAGATTGGTCAACAACATCAGGCCGCCAGTACAGAGCATCATGTAGCCTCCGTAAACAGGTACGGTGACCAACATGATGTTCATCAAAAGCCACGCAGCAAATGCCGACCTGCGCCAGAAACGAATGTGGGCCACGCCCGTTTGAAAATTGGTGTAACATGTCAGTGAGAGATAACGGAGAGTGAGAGTGGAATTCGTTTGTGAAGCAGGTGAGAAAAGAAAACGGCTGCGTTTTCACGAAAGCCACACAGTTTCGGTGGTATATTGTTTTGATGGGGAGTAGTTCATTTCTGAAGCAGTAGGAAGGGATAAATATGTTGGGAATAAAACAAGGTGGTGATGGCCGACTTTGCGGTTCAGTTGCGGCTGGATCACTTTCAACAACGGACGTTTTCCCTTTCGAGTGTGGTCATCCGGCTAATCCGGCACCGTGCCGTATTAACTCTCGTTGCTACGCGAATGCTAATAAAAATGAAGTGGTCTAAACACACAGAAAAAAACTACTACGCTTTCCTTTTTTTTTTGTGTGGAATACGTACACTTCCTTTTTTTTTTTTTGGCGGATTCATAATAACTTGTTTTTCCATTGACCGAATGAAATGTGATATCCATTTAAAACCACCGTGTAAAACCGTGCGAAACTCTTTTTCCGCCTGTTGCAGCGGATCAACATTACAGGTGGTGTTGAACAGCAAACCATTTTTTGTTAAACGAATTCCGAAATAATGAAAGCTGCCAGCATTTTTCACAAAAAAAAAATCATTTCAGCTTGCCGATATTTCCCAGCGATTCGCAAATTATCGAAAGAACAACGAGGCAGACTAAAAAAATTTCACCGTTCTGCTGAGATTTTATTTTTGTTAAAGGACCAGGTGAAAATCGCTCACGGCGGGCGCCGGCCGTTAGAAAGTGAACCAAGTCTTTTCGCACGTCGTTTGTTTATCTCAACTTTATTTGTAGTCGCTAAGTAAATTGTGCGTTTAAAGTCAAACATTGCCATTTGCGTGCAAAAAACTTGGCACCGTTTTCAACCAATAAATAAGGCGAGAACCCAGCGACCTCTTGAGGC
Organism: Daphnia magna; assembly: GCF_020631705.1. Lineage (NCBI taxonomy): Eukaryota > Metazoa > Arthropoda > Branchiopoda > Diplostraca > Daphniidae > Daphnia > Daphnia magna. The sequence continues at coordinate 815,288 of NC_059190.1, read as the reverse complement.
TACGAAATTTACATTTCCTGGTTAATGTCAAACATTTTGATGGATTCGATCACGAGTCGGTCAGCAGTTTAAAATGACCCCAATTCACATCATGGACACCGTGCGGAGAGAGTATGCGTGCTGTAGGGGCGGTTAATAACCATTTCTTTGCTCCAGACATTTTCTGCACCTGGGCAGGTGCAAATTTTTTTCAATATTCTTTCCACGTATTCAGTTTTTTTTTGTTTTTTTAAGGCTTGTTGCTTAGGTATAATATCTGCTGGTTCGTTGAAATTATAGACTGTCTGCGATTGAGTCACAAACTAAGCAATTTCATGGCATTTTTCTTAACGATGGGCATAACCGACATTCTTCTGGGATTGTAATTCCGATTGCGAATAATGACTTGCATGTGGGATTGAGTGTCGTAAAAGAAAGGATCGTAAAAGACCACAGAAAACAGAAAAAAAACCCAAAAACATAGGGGGAAGGCAGATAGACAGGTGAAAATCTACCAATGTGAACGATTCTGCACTTACCACAAGGTGAGGCAGCTGTAGTAACCAGCTTTGCGGTATGTTCTTCCCCATCCGAAACCTTCCTCGTTCAAGCTGAGGTATTCGGCCACCGTTAATATGGGATACGGTAAACCTTTTCGTAATGCAGCCTCGTATTCATCGACCATATCGTCCGGTCCTTTCCAGCCGAATCGTTCGTTGTAATCGATACGGTCGCTCATATTGAACACGCCCGAAGCTGTGCACGTTGTTTCAATTAAGAGAAATTTTTGTCATTTTATTTTATTTTCACAATCAATTTCGATTGGCAAATGGTTTTTCTTTAAAACTTACAGCGGAGGGTGACATTGACGTGATTGAATCCGATGTGAATGCCCAGTCTGGCGACAATTTTTTCGCTCGAAAAGGCACGATAGCTGCTTACTATTTGTTCTTCTGCTGTGTGCCATCCGCAACCGCTACCGCTCACTGTGTTGTCCACACAAAAGAAATGAGATTATTGAACTGGTATATCTGAATGATTTCAAAGATCCGGGTACTTTTTTGTTCTTTCGGGGAGGGGGGGAAAGAAACAGTCACGCATGATTGCTGACGCGCAAATTAGTTATGCCAGTGCAGTGACCTCGGGTCGCAGGTGTTTGTTTTCCTTTGTATTCTACATTTCAACAACGTTTGTTGCTGCTGCTGCTGCAAGTGGGGAGGAATCGGCCTACGCGCTTGAATAGAGAATGTGTTTTGTATTTGATTTCAAGGTAAATTTCGACGGGACGGGAGCGAGCACGGCCTTGAAAGTTCTCTTTCATTTTCGAAAAGCGGCCTCTTGTGTCTGTCCATGTCGGACTATCTCCTCCGTTATTTTCCTCCTGTCCCCCCCACAACCTCTTCCCCCTTTTCTCATAATACCTGGGCCTATGTTACACCTTTTGAAGGCCGCGTCGGTCGTTCTTGTTGCCTTCTTAAAAAAAAAGGGAATTTATTTTGATTTTTTTAAGCTTGAGGCCCCGGCAACGGCAAACAACCAGGTTCCTTGTTTTGTGTTATTTTGCCAAGTTTGTCGAGGCCAACTAGTTGGAATGTATTTACCAAGTTCTCTCTTTACACAATTTTGTGTTCGATAGGTAAAAAGGAACTGATTGAACAATAGCTCACCTGAATAACAGACGATCTCCTAAAATGTTCAGCTCATCAAAACGTGTGTCAAGAAGGAACAGCTGACCATTTCTTTTTTTTTGTGTGTGTTTGTTATAGTTTTTTTTTAGTTTTTTTATTCGAGGCCAAGTACCGGAGTGGCATCTTATTTTTTTCGTACCTTGGTGGGCACTCAGGTGCGCTCGAGACATGTTATGCCGCTTAATGTTAAGAGTCCACCCTCCATTTTTCCCCCCCCAACCTGTCTTGATATTCACGTCATTTAAAGGTACCAGTTGAACAGCAAAGCGACTCTCTCTTACTGTGTAAGCTACTGTTTAGTGAAAGTAGATTCCTTTTTTTTTTCGATTTCAGAAAATGTACAGTAAATTAACGCCTTTTTTTTGGGAGAAAAAAAAGGGAAAATTCGCGTTTTCCGGTCTAAGGAAGCTAAACAAATGACAAGAAACTCGACATAAACTTGAAAAAAAAAACAAAAAAGACTGAGGACAGAGATAAGGGCAAAAGGCTTATTGTTCTTGAGAGTTTTGCAAGAAATGTTGTTTTCACGAACGTTGGGTTCCATTAACTACAACAAGGGCCAACCCTCTTCGTGTAACGCGTTTTAAACGTGTCCCGACTTTTATCTGTTTTATCTAATCGAATAAATTTGCAATTTTCCCTTTTTTTTTTCTCATTATAGGGAAATTAAGCATGAGAAAAAAAATATATGTAGGAAATGGCCTACTTAAGACTTGGCTAGTCATCCATATTTTTTTTCTATTTTTTCGAAATTGTTTAAGAACTTTGTTATGAGATTGGGCACGTGCAAAAACTCATTGCACACCGCAGTGTTGGGATCTTTCCGACCGTGCCAGAGCGAGTTTAAGGAACCCCCTTATTTATTTTTTTTTTGGGTGGAGGGGGGTTTTTGTTGTTGGATAATTTTTCTATATCTTTCTGGGAAGTGACGCAATAATCGGGAAATCGTTGAGCAGAACTGCGGAATGAAAACAAACAATCGGCCCCAAGAAAAAAACGAAAGGAACGAATAGGTCCGCCCTATCTACATTGCGTTATTATCTTTAAACGGAACTAATCCCCCCTTCCCCTAAAATATAAATGTAATATTTAACACAAAAGGAATGGATCGGTTTAGCTCGGCTGGATGCGAAAATAACCGATATTAAAAAATAAATGAAATTTCACTGGGAGACTTGCATCAGATGAGCCTAGTATTTTCAATTAAATTTGGGGGGGGGGGATTCTCCCGCGACACTTAACGAATCAATGCGACCGCATCTATGTATTAATTCAGATGAGTTGAGACTTTCTCTATGCAACAGCCGCGCTAATCCGCATAATAGTCTCGCAACGGGATATTTTCTTTTTCAAAAAACATTTGGTGTGATGTAAAGGTGTCGAAATAAATAAGAAAATGTTTGCCTTACCGAGGATGACGGCACCGACAAACAGGCTGATGGTGACGCTCGTGAATGTGGTAAAGCGCTAAAATTTCAAGCAAAACAAAACAAGAAATCTAAATGAGTTTTTTTTTCTAGCGAGAATTTATCAAGCAGAAATATTACGGACGATGATGTAATTCAAGAGTTATTATTATTTTTTAAAAATTCGTTCCCAGTTCTTTACCCTCCCTAAAGACATTAGCAATAACCAAATGTCTGGCCGTCACACGACGCCGCCGCCGCCAACAAAAGACTTTGGGGGGGAGGGTTTGATGGTTTTGCTTTAGCACGATCGTACAGTGAAAGTGGTGGCTTTGACGAGATCATTGGTGGTGGGCATCGTGAGGCTGGCCGATTTATTTGCGTGTCCCGCGTGCAACATGAGGGGACGCGTCCGTCTGTTGCTCACGTCTATGGCCACACTTTCTTGGTTGGGAGGAACTTACTTCTTTTCGCATGCCGGGCAGCACGATGAGGAACGCCACAAAGACGGTGATGAAGACGACGCAGAATGTGATGGTGGACACATCGCCAGTCACGGCCGTTCGGTTTGCGCGGTCGTAGAGCGTCGGTCCACCGTCGTGACGAAACGCATCGAACCAGCCTTTCATTTTTTGATGCACAATTTTTTTCGCCGTCACGTTTATCTTGAAGTTTTTTTGATACTCCACAAAGTTGAACGGCTGCGATTGTTGGCTTGTCAACCGGCTGCACGAAACGAAAACGCAAAGAATTAGACAAACTAAACAATTGCAAAAAGAATCACACAATTCGTCATGGAGCAGATGTTATTCTATTTTTTTTTTTAAGGCTTTTTTCTTTTTTACTTCGCCTTGAAAAGACACGGGAGCGTGCGCATGTCCCCCGTTTCCTTGATGATTTTCTTTCAAATTTCCATTTTAACTAAATCGAAATAGATTTCCGAGCTAAACAAGTGGAGGGGGAAAAGATATGCAAGACGAATCGTCAGCCATTGCTTCATTGTGCCCATTTACCTTTACCTTATTTGGTAGTTTTCTTAAAAGAGCTAACACACAGTCCCAAAATGTGTTTGGAAATGCCGTTAAGCGGATTGCGACAGGATACCGTCAACGCTCCAATACTCACCGAGATTTCGCATATAGCCCTTTCTTCCCTCACCTGACAGTTTGCTATTTGCGACTCAATAATTATCCGTATTCCCTAAAGTATATAATAATAAAAAAAGAGAGAAGCGCGACCGGATGACCCCGCGTTGAACGGATGGAGTGGTAGGAAGAAAAATTCCCCCTTTGCTGGACAAATAGCCCACGTTGACTGTACGAGAGTTCTTTGCCTTTTGTTTGGAATTCCCCCGCCACCGTCTTTCATCAAGCACGGCTCACCTTTTGTTGGAGGATTTTCTTTTTAAAAAACTAAACGTTTCAATGACGTTTCCATTTTAATTATATTATAAGAATCCCGGAACAATAAAAACAAAATGGGGGTTCGTGAGGCGGTCGTTAAAAAGAATTCGAGCGTGATGAACGAAGCTCAATGCGGATGTAGGGTGTGGCCGACCGCCTACACTTGTTAGTGGACATTAAGGTGCGATTGTCAAGGCACCTGTCCAAGTTTCAATTCGTTAAAAAAAAGATGGTCTCGGATTTGATTTTCGACGTTTAAAAACGCGATAATCCTGGTGGAATCTAGTAATGCGGGATGAGCTGATGTAACCCAAAAACGATTTAGTGTTTACACGATAGCGAACAGAAAAAAAAAAGAGGATTAGAATAAATGAAAGCTCAAGGATTTGCATGGCCCAAAAGGGCATCGCCAAGGACCTTTTGGCAAAAATTGTTAAACCTCATTTTTCTTTTCGTTTTTAGGTAGATGGATGTGCGGATTTTGAAATGAGAAATATTGGCGTTCATCGTGTCCTGAATTGAATAAACAAAGAAGGTCGTTGCGTTTGGAGAAAATGTTGGCCGATCAGCTGATTTCCAGCGTTCACGTCTTTCGTGTGGTTGGGCGCATGAGAAATTCATGTCATTCTAATTCTAGAGGGAGAAGAAATGAAATTGAAATAGTGGTGAGTAGATCATGTCCCACTCACGTCGTTGCTAAACCCGTTATGATTCAATAATGGACGAGACGGAACGACCGAGTTCTTCTCCAAACGACTTTCTCTTTTTCTCGAATTTTCTTTAAAGAAGCCCTCATCTCTTGAATTTTTTAAAAAATCATCCAGACATGTATGCATATCTTAAAATAAAACAACAACAAAAAAACATGTCTGCGTGACTCCAGGTGATTGGTGCACGACGTCTGTCTTTTGCTGCTTCCATTAGTACGTGAATTTTTTCCAAACAATTTTGAAACCCTTGATTTTTCGAGGCCTGAGGCTAAGTTTTTTTGTGTTTTGTTTCCCGAACAGAGTTGTTCTTTTTTTTTCTTGTTTCTGAAGCCCAAACAAAAGATGATATTTCTCTTTCTCTTTTTTCTTTCTCTTTCGACTGGGAACTTTCTCCTGGACTCTCTTGTTCTCCTCGCCCCTTTCGTTCAGCTCAAGACCCAAGTCATCGGGTCCCGAAATCTCTTTTCACTTCTTGCCTGAGGCTGTGTGTCGTGCTGCCACCAACCCAAAGGGGAATGAAGGAAGTTCGAAACGAATTTGACCGAAAGCGGAAAGTGACAATTTTCTCAGACATTTTTTGTGTGTGTGCGTGTGTGCGTGGATTTTTGACACGTTTTCACGACTTGCTTCATTGACTAAGTAAACAAAACAGAAAATGAGGGATTACAACCATTAAGGATTGGGCGGGGGTTAAATTGTTTACCACTAGCAGACGATTTTCTAGCGAACGAGACTATCCGTAAGGAAATGTTTTTGTTGTTTTCGATTCGTGATGAAGCCATTTCAGCGAGTCGAATCGCACGTCACGACGACGGCAGATTCTGTCACGTTGAAGCTGTCGATTATCCACATCACATCAAAAACGTAATTATTATTTTAAAACCCTAAAACTGTTAATGTCTTCCCTCTTTTCACTCTCAAAGTCACCAGCTTAAAATTCTTGGAACTAAACAAAATGTCAACTAAACAAGTTCAAACGAATGAATGACTTAATTTTAATATCGTTCAGTCTACCACGAAACGTAAAAAAAAAACACCAAAAAATATCACACACACACACATAAAAAACGAGAGTTAACGAAAGAGACTTGAAAGCGAGCCGAAGGCTGGCTTGCAACTGGCTTGCTCAGTTGACCGGAATTTGTCGAAGAAGCCAGGCTCCACCGCCAGGGTGCTCCGTTACTGCTAGCTTTTCTAGATAGCAACTGTGTGTGTGTATACATCCAGAGAAAATGGCCAGGAAAAAAAAAGGGAAAAGCGCGATTTTAATACGAAAGAGAGAAAGGGGAAAGAAAAAATGGGGGGTACTATGCCGGAATATGACCGACTTTTTAAATGCTATAACACTTTTTTTTTTTTTTGGGTTTAAGTTTTTTTTTTGTGTGTTGACTTTGTCTACGTGAAGCGCTCGACCGGTCGTTTTACGTGTTGGGTTTTTTTTTTTAAACTTTATCCCGAATTTGTACGTCAGATCCGCATTCACTTCGTCATCTGCCCTCTTCCAGTTCAAATAAAAAGGGTTAGCTGCTGACTCATCTTTTGTGCTGGTGTCCCCAACTTGTAATTTTTTTCCCCCGCACAATTCTTACGTCATCATCCTTGTATGATGATTTTTATTTCCCTCTATTTTATTTTATTTTTTAACTGGAGGTCGTTGGATAAACTTGTCTAAATTAATTCAGAAATGAAGCAATCGAGAAATAATGAGATAAAGGTTGAAGGTGTGCTGATGACATTGAATCGAAGGTCGGTTAGATGTTAATTCATAACTAGAACAACGAAATGATCTTTTTCCTATAAAACCCAGCGATGACAGTGGGACTTGTGAAATCAATGAAAGATGAAAGTTAAAAAAAACGAATCACAAGATGCAAATCTAGAAAAGGATGGCCGTTAAGGTGCCAGGTTTGTTAAAAAAAAATTTAATAAAAAGGGCGTTTGCTCTTGTTTCGCTCTTGGCCGTATCGAAATAAAATCAGAAAAACAAAAAAGAAACAATTGGATGCAAATATCCAATCCATCCTCACTTTTCCTATTACTATACACCAATCTGATTATGCTCCGCTGAGCTTCCAATGAAAAATGAAAGTTGACACCATTTTTGGTGATGTTAACTCTCACTCGCATCGATGTTGTTTTTAATATTTCAAAATGAAAAAAAAAAAATACTAGCAATTGCTGGCTTAGCGGTTTGATGCCTATTGACGAACTGACACAGCAGGCAGAACACATTGTATAACGTTAGCAACGCGAGTCTATTCTTCGCCGTCGAGTGGATCAAACGAAAGTGAAAATGACAGTCCGTTTCCGTTATTTTTACAAACCGCCGAGATGTGGGTCAGAATTTCGGGGTTTAAACAAAAATTCAAATGAAGAATGAATTGTTTTTGTTTCTTCAACGATACGGTACACATTTTTGCACGATAAAACCCCGTTAGAATGTGACGTAACCTTCTGTTGTTTTTTTCTTTGAAGAACGCGAAAAATGAAAGGAAAAACAAACTTACGTCGTGTGTTGTACAAGAAGTCCACGTGTTATTTTCCCTTTATTTTTTTGAGTTTTTTTCTGAAGTTGCACTCGTCAAAGACAATCACGAGATGAAAATAGTTTCGGTCCGTAAATGGCAATTCACTTATTTGCGGCTTTTCAAAAAAAATTTTCTCAGCAAATGTTTTGAAAATTGAGAAAAACAAAAGAACCGGTGTGTGTGGAATGAGCTCCGACAACGGGTCGAGTTAAACAATCCGGGACGGTGAGTTTATCGAGACTGAGCCCAGCAATGTCACTACCGGCCCATAATATGGGGAAGAGAAGTAAAACAGGCAGCAAGGAGACGAAAGGGAAAAAAGAGAGAGAGAGACCTTAAGGAGAGCCCGAAGTTTAGAGGTCTCTCCCAGGTGGGTTGGCCCGTCGGTTTGTCGGTTGAGGTTTTTTTTTTTTTCTTCTTCTTCTTCCCCCTTTTCTTCCCTTGTTTCGTTGCAAGTCTTTCTAGACGATTGGATGTGTGGTGTTCTCCCCCCCACTTGTCCTCCCACCCGAAACTCCTCACTACCGGAGCCTTACACCTGAGCAAAAGAAGGCGGAGGGAATAAGAACTGGTACCACCACTCTTGCAAGGTCATCCCCAAGCGGAATGAAGCTGCCACTGCCTATCGAAGGCAAGGTGATTTTTTTTTTCTTCTTTTCTTTCTTCCTTCGTGTTAAAGGAAAAAACACCAAAAAAAATGTGCGTGCATGTGTGGGAGGTTTTTTTTTTTTTTAAAGTTTACCTAGGGGCGTGACTTGACACCCCCCTTTGTTATCTTATGTATTGAGAAAGACTAGGAATTAAAACACGTGAATAGGAAAAATAATAAGAGCGTGTGGTCGGGAATGGAATAATCGAAATATGATTTTATTTGTTAACGGGAACAAAGTCAGTTTTGACAAGGATAGTTCCGGATTGAGTTTTGATGAAAAATGTCATTTTCACGTGCACTTTGCTATTGAATTGATTGACTTTGTCAGTTTGGGGGACCCGCAAAATTGGGTGAAATGTCAGCTGCGGTAGGGTTGGCGTTATCTACGTGCTTATCTAGGAGAAAGGTAGACAATACTCGATTGTGTTACGTCTCTACCGTAAATGTATCAAACAATCAATTTCTTTTCAATTGCGGTTCCTTGTCCGCTCCTGTTTTGCCACTCCAATTGGTTTTGATAATGGCGGGCGTGTGTGTGCGCGTTATCCGCACCAAATGGTTTATTTTTTTCCGAACGTTTGATTTTGGTGTAAAGTTTTTATTCAAACTTAGTCGACGAGAAAATGAAATGTATTTGAATGGCTAATAGTAAAACGGCACGTATATCTATCGAACCGATTTTTTTTTTCTCTGGGTTGATTGGGGGAAAACAAATGTCACTAGAAAAAGAAGTGGGGGAAATGGTTGACAGATGAAACACAATAAGGGGAAAATCCAAGTGAAATGAACTTATTTTTTATTTTGTATTATTATATTGCAATTTTCTTTTTAAACAAAAAGGGCGGCCAGTTGACTAGTGAAAGTCCCGTTGAAGGCCAAGATTCCGGCCCGGTTCCAATAAGTATCTACGTCATTGGCTAATATTTGCATTTTTTAAAAATTTAAATTCATCTTTATGTATTCCCAATTTATTTATTTTATTTTTACTGCTGGTAAATTCAATTAATTTTTTTAGTCTTTCAGTATTTAAATTGAAGATAAGAACTTAATCGACTTCTAATAGTTTGATTTCATATCTCTTCTTTAAAAAAAAAACAAATCATCTGTTAAACGGCACAAAAGGTGTGTGCCTTAACTAGCCAAATACGTAGTTGAAACAACGTCCAATAGGCCATTTAAAACAATATGTTTTACAGAACAGACCTTTAGAAGCGTACGCTAGACAATTGAGGAAATGGGTCAAACATTATTCCTTTCCTCGAAAACCAGTTTCTCCTCCCACAGCGAGAGAAGCGGAAAAGACAAATAAGTAGGACAAATCGAAAACTGTTCCGGATTGTACTCGACACTTTTCAAACAAACGCTTAACATTTTCTCGGCCGTTATTCTTACTTTAAAAACAATGCCTCAACGCAGGAATTTCGCGCCACTCTGACCGACATTTTTCAAATTTCCGAGGTGGTTTGACCATCGCCTGTCTTTAACATCTGATTTTGTGTAATTGCGCTATTTTTCAAATGATTTCAAGGCAGACGACAGTGCAGATTCGCAACAAAAACAAAAATGCCTTGAGAAAATGCAAAGCAGGATGTAAAAAAAAAAAAAAAAAAATGGGCAGCTGGGAGGAGGTGAATATCGATCGGTTTAGATCGGACACGGTCGTGAGTAAACGCGTCTGTATGTTCGTTTTTTTTTTCTTCTTCTTCTCTGTTGGAGGCTATTGCGTCTGATCGTCCTTGCTATCGTGCAACACCAGCGGAACGCCATGGCAGAAAAAAAACAAATGTAGGCCAAGGTAAAAACATTGCGTTGGAAACACACGAGAATGACTCGCACTCTTTGACGTTCTTCTTAAAACACGTACGAAACGGGCTACTGTCTTGTTCCTCATCGTCCATTTTTTTTCCCCTCCTTCTTCCTTTCGACTTGTCGTTACGAAATAACATTTGTTTTTGAGTAAAAAAAAGAAGATAGTGGCGGGGAGATGTCATCTTATCAGCGTTATGGCAATCCTTTAGGGCCATCTTCCACTTGTTTGACAATGACGCCCTACTCGTCTAGATCGAAGATGAAGTAGATGCCACTCTCTTATATATTTGATGGGCATCAGAATCTTTTGAAAGTTTCTTTTTTTTAAAATAATAATTTTAATGTTTTCGCTGGTCAAAGACCTTTCCCTAATGAATTCTAACTAGTGGAAGAGCGAACGTTAATAAACGGGTTGAAATGAGAGAAAATAAAACATTGGTCAGCATGATGTGTGTGAATCGTTAAAAAAAAAAAGTGAAGATTGGAACGTTACAACAGATAAATAACAGCGAAAGTCATTTGTTCCAACAAAAAGAAAACGGAACTTTCGGATGCTGCGTTAAATGATTTTGACACATTACGAGAAGCTCCGAAAGTAAATCTCTTTTCGGTCCGCGTCTAGCAGATGGGACAACATTTTTCTATATTTTATTTTATGTTTCAAAGGAGAACTCGACGTGATTGGCACGAGACGCGTTTAAAAACAAGACGAAGCAAAAGTGTGTATGGTTGTTAGTTTGACTTTCATTTTCTTTCTCCCGTTGGGGATAATATCTGCTCACCTCTACTCGTTGCTTCTTTTTATTTTATTATTATTATTTTTTTTTTTTAAGACTTAATTTTTTGTTGTTGTAACTTTCCAGGATTGATTGAGTTAATTTCAGTGTCTCGTTCTTTCTCTTAATCATTTTTGTTGTTGTTTGTTTTTGCACCTAAAGGGAGAGTGAGAGAAAGAAGTAGGGAGCCTTAAAAATCTATGAGAGAAAGTCAGCCATTGATTTCTAACCCGAGGCGACTTGATTCACGCACACCATCCACTCAAGTTTAATTACAATTGGCTGCCCAGACCGCAGGTGTTGACGATAGGAACACACACTAACAAATTGGGGGATTCATCTCAACTGTTCAAAATTGACTCTTACCACCCAATACTTTTAATGGCGGTTGTGATTATGCGCATATCAGTGGAACAACGTTTTTGTTAAAAGACACGATGGAAGTTCGATGAAGATGTCGCCTTTAGTTGTGCATATACGAACGGTGAAGGGGACGAAGATGTTGTGCAATAGATCGCGCTCATAAAGAAAGAGAAATTGTGTCCATGTTTTTTGTTTTTGTTTTACTCATTTATTGCAAAACGAAAACCATGTTGCCTCTCTCTTTCGGAAAGATTCAAATTTTTCGACTGGCATCACCATCGCCCGTTGGGTGTTGGACAAGCGCGTAACAAATAAGAGAAATCATTGCTAATTGCTATTGGCTCGTTAACTGATCAGCTTGATTTAGAAAGTTGACTATGACAACTAGCCACTGGAACAATTACAACAATTGAGCTAATAAAAGCTTTTTTAAAAAGAAAATGTAATCAAAGGCGGATATCAACGAGATAAAACAAAATCATACCGGACGTGAAGAATAAATAGTAAGGCCGCAAGCCATTGATCTAATTGTATCAGCGTAAATTGGCTCAAGTGCTTACTCTACTGTTACACGGTCTTCACAAAGGGGGAAATGGTCATAAAGAAAGCCAAAAACAACACACAAAAAAAAACACGCACACGGAACGCGCGCGCAAGATTTTGATGTAATTATGGTCCCCGCTATATCGAAAGTCTGACCTTCACCCAATTTCCCTTTTTTTCTTTAAATTCCCGACGATCGTTTTTGTTTTGTTTTGTTATATAATTCCATTTCGTTCAAGGGGAGGTGTTTTGGTATAATGCGGAATTTTTGTCTGGCAGAAGTGAACACGTCGGAGCAAGGAAAGGGAAGCTAATGTAGAACAGTGGGAAATCCGGTCGCATGTCAGTTGGCACGTAGCATTCCCCCGCGTTTATTTCTCGCTTTGTAACAAACTGGATTTTATATTTGTTGCTGTTGCATTGTCTTTAAGGCTTTGAAATGATCACAGTTTTGTACGATAACCGGGTCGTTCATTAATGGTAGAAAAAAAAGAAATAAATCCATGGCAAGTCAAGTCCTTCGTAACTGATCATTTGCATCGAAATGATAGAACCAGTTGCCACAATGACTAACCGTAGCAACAGAATAACATTTAAAACAGCCAAATAAAACGGTTTGATTGAAATGGAGGAAACCGGTCGAAATCGTGACTGGCCCATTTTTTTTTTTTTTTTTGTTTGGGACGTGTGGTTTTTTTTTTTTTTTATAGAGATCATCCTCAGTTTGTTCCGTTGGAAACGTGAGAATCGTGACATCAACCGCGAAAGGTAGACTTGCAAAGGAAAACAAAATAGGAGCGATGTTATACCGACTTCCAACCTTGACTTCCTTATCACGTCGCTTATTAGACCTCTTTTTTTTTTTTTTCTAATTTCATATGGACCATCATTTTCTTTTTGAGGGTCTTCTACGAGCAAAGCGAACTGGAGGAATGAAAAAGGGAAAAGAATCATGCTTTTATTATTTCGCCTTTTCGTAATTGTTATTCTTTACCTCCGTCTCCAGAACTGGGCAACTAACCGGCGGCAAGGCCGATGAGTCCCGACGCAGCGTGAATACCGCTCCAAGACAGCAGATTAACCTACTCTCGCGCGTCGTGAGCATTTTTTGTTTTCTTTTCCATCTTACTTTTTAAGGGCCTTAAAAAAAAAATTTAATTTTTTAAGACTTTCTTCATCATCTTTTTGTGGTGGCTGAGGAAGTCTTCCCGTTTCACGAAATTTTGTAGGTCCGAACACAAGGAGCAAACATTTCCACCTGTTCCGATTTTTTCCGGAACGAGGCCAGCAATTAGCCTTGTAGGCTACGCGCCCTTCAATCAATTTATGCGCTGGAATGTTCCGCGTTGTTTGCGTTCGCCTTCCACGTCACATGTTTGCGTTTAGAGATAAACTTGCTCAATAGTTAGATTACCTCACGTTCGCCCCCTTTTTTTTTTTCTTCTTCTTGTGATCTGTCCAATTTGTTGCGTGTTTTTCTAGGTTTAACATAACAATCCGTCTGGCGAAGGCATTGAAGAATTGCGTTTGATGGTGGTCGTGAACGATCGATTTAGTCCGGATCATTTTTCAATTTCCTCGTCTTGTTTATTAAATCGGGTTTTTGAATTTTGCATTTAACATTGACCTACTGCTATCGTTTGCAATGTGTTTTATTTTATCGTAATTGAATTACCTAGATGATTGAATCTATTTTTAAAAAGCGCTCAACAGCAATTGTTGTGGTCACGTATATGCCCGGGACGCTTCAATTGCATTTGGAGATAATGTTGCACTTGATTTTCGTCCCTCCTTTTGAGATGATAATTAAGGTCAATTCGAGCAAGGTCGAAATAATTACAACAGCTCTTTTTTGAATGAGCCAGGGAAATGTATAAACGACTATTTTAATGACTCATTTACATTTTTTCACGGACGAATGGAAGTTTACGATTGAATCACGGGTGACAAAGCGAAACTATCCAATCAGCAAAACAAAAGAAAGAAAAAGAAAATGTCTTGGTGAAAGCTGGAATTTTCTTTGCCTACGTGACACACTGTTGGTTCGCCAAAGTTTAAAAATATTTTCATTCAATTCCGAGAAAATCTCGGCCTTAAAACATAAATTTGAAAAGGCCTAGGGATTCCGGCAATTAGGCAACAACGGGGAAAACTGGATGGACTCGTGTACAAAGAAATATTATAAAATTGCTTGAAAAACGTATACATAATCAAAGTACGTTTTACGTCCCGTATTACGACACACTTTATTGGAATTAAGAACACCGGCGGCCCGTACAGTTTGTACGTTCGTGCAGTCGTGCAGTCGTGCGTTACAGTTAAATTGACCGTCAAAAGATGACATCAGGCCGTCTTTTTACATGAAAGACGTGATGCAATGATGACCGGCATCCGATGTTTGTATTAAATATTTCACGATTCGATTTAACATCACGTGTGTTCTAATCAACATTGATAACTGTACGTTAGGGAAAAAAACCGTTAGATCTCTCGTTAGTTTAAATATTTCATAATGCGCATTTCCAAGTTAGCATACTGAACACACCTTCAGGCCATAACTGTAGTCCAACAGTGAAAGTGCGTGAGCTACGATTGCATTTAACGGCCATGGAACACGAGAGGAATCTTCATTTCGTTTTTTCTTTTGGAAAATAAATTCAGAGCTCTCGTTGTCTGGCCGAGCGCAACGTTCAACCTACATTCCGCGACGAATACATCAATGATCTTTATCGATAGACTCGGGAGCAATGGATCACTACCGTCCCAGTCGGTTTGACAGCGCCCATATACCTTGGATTTCTAATTCCCTATCGGCGACGAAAGCGGCTTGTATATTCTGATGTGCCACCTCTGATATACGTATATTTATATATTTTTTTTTGATTTTGTGATAATATTAAGGTCCGTTTTTGGGTTCGTCGTCCTTTTTCTCCCCACCGTGCCCGTCTCACATTTTAAATAGGAAATTATAGACCCGTGTCAATGTAAACATCAGAGCGAAGGGAATGAAAAGACGTTGCTTGAAATGTCAATGTCCGACACCTTGACATCCCGGTTAAATATCTAAATTCTTAATTGTTTTTTTTTTTCCTTAAGGAAACTGGTTTAACACTTTATTATGCTAGTGATTCTTTGAGAAACGAGAGCTGCGATTGCTTTCTATCCACGCTATTAGGTTGTCCAGTTAGAGAGTCTGTTAGTCAATTTCATTGAGCAATCGATGTTTGTTTTATTCTTTAGTTTTGGGACTCAATTTCTGGAGAAAGGAAAGCCAAAATCTATCGGGCGTAACGGTTGACATAAACGTCGCATAGTAGTGATCCAAGTGGCATTACAATCTCGATGTGCTAAAAGTTCAAAATGGGTTAAAAACCCATTTCGACATGGGGCTGTTGCTTCAACAATTGCTTCAGTCCTGTACACTTTGTGAAATCAAAAGGGAAAAGTCAAATGTTTAAGAAAACCATTTTAAAAGGCTGTCAACAAACCAGAAGCTGTTGGGGTTGCTAGGGACACTCGCTGAATTTCCAAACGACGCACAGCAGATTTTGTAAACTCGATCGGATCTTGAGATTTCGATGTCAAGGTAAATCAAACGCCCGGTCGTTCACCTCCAGTCAATTGAACGCGTTGTACTTGTGTAGATGATATTTTAGAATAATAATTGCCTTGTTTTTCAGTTTCCCTTTGAATTGTTTATGAATTCTTGCCATGCCACCGAAAGAAATGATTCATTTCGTGTGATGGTCTCGTTGTATTTCTCAAGATTTCAACTTGCGCGTGATAACTACATCGTGTTGCACGTGATTTATTGGTTTCTCCTTTTGTGGAGCGAACCACTTTTCTAGCATTTACTTTTTTTTTTCTGCCTCTAATAATAACCTCGTGCAGCTCTTGTACAACATCGTTCCCATTTGGCAATCGAATGCCTTTTTTCTACCGACTCATTTGGTTGCGAACCTAGGCGTGTTGCGTTATGTCGATAACGTCGTCTGTCCGCACATATCATGTCTTTTGGCAAATTTCACAAGTCAATCGAAGATTGATGACTAGCTCCTCAGGCGCCCTCAGAATTTCTTTATTTTTATTAAACAAAAAAAACAAAAAGAGTTGCCTCAAAAGCAATCCATTATGCAACGTTCGCTTTTTATAGAAGCGAGGCCACAAAAAATGTAGCGTATGACTGGAACAGAATCCCCTATAGATAATCAACATTCATATTTTTTATTTTTTTTTAGGTAAACAAGAAAAGAAAAGAACCTAAACCGCAGACACGATTTTTGTAGTGACAATGTCCTCATGGCTCTCTCAATTTTCAATCGACCTTCCGTTCGCGTCCTCGTACTATTCGTAATTCAATGGAGAATTATGCGCGCCCTTCGCGCATTTCTTGACATATACCCGATGTTTGCCAAATGTGTGTTGTGTAAAACGCATATTTTGTTTCTTGCTTGTTTTTCCCCTGTTTGAATCGGCCTTTACTTTGTTCTCAATCCTCTTGTCAATAACTTCATTCAACCACAAAGCGGAGGCCGAGGGCCAGTAGGTCTGCAGGGATATCCAAGTCCCTGGCCATATCTGAATTGATGATTTTTTGAAAGAATATATTTCACGTGAAATAAAACCACACAATTTGTTTTGTAATCTTTGAAAAAACACAATTCTCCGAAAAATACGACCAGGTGAAACAAAACAAAACTATACCTTGGAAAATGAATAGCTTTCGGCGAAACTTGGTGGTCCCAACGAAAGTTTGGCGCCATCACTTTTGACTCTGCCAGTGTTTTTAAAGGCGAGACAAAACAATCGTTTTCCCTTTCATGTTCTCATCTCTGAAAATGTTCAAAGTGTCTCGTCGTCTAGCTGGCCGATGCCAATCGCCTTCAGCGGAAACGATTCTCCCCACCCAAAAAAAAACAAACAGAGATACCATCGCAATCTGCTTTATTAACAGTTTTAGCAGCCTGTTTTAATGAATAATTGTGAACTCAAGAAAAGAAATTTCGCGTAAAAATTTGTATGAACGAATTTTGATGTCAAAACAAAACCAAAAACTTGCGTTTAATCATTTCAACATTTTAACTGGGATTTTTTAAAGGAAAGAAATTGCGTCGTAATGCGGTCAAGGATTCAAGTCGTTTTAAAGATTAACTGATTTTTGGCCATTATGTTTTTATATGTTGGGGGATGGGGGGATTCCTGGTCATCACCAATGACGGCCTTTTACTCCTTATCAGCGGAAAGGGTTTGAAAATGCTGGGGGGAACAGGACTGGCCCGGAAAGGTTTCGGTTCCAACATCATGTCTTTGATCATGTCTGCCTTGACCTTTTCCTTTACAAACTGATGGCGTTTCATTGCCACAGGTAGAGAAGCTTTGTAGGTGGTGGCAGGGACAGGATTGGCTCGAAAGGGTTTGATGGCCGATTGCGGATGTGCACCCAACAATCCGATTCCGTCTTTCTGCACAGCCGGTTTGACACTACGGACAAACCGGCTTGACTTGGCTTTCGCCCAATTAGGCAGTTCTACTGGACTTTGTGAACCGGGAATGAAGTCGAGTACCCATTTCTTTCGGCCATTTTTGCTTGTTTCCTTTTGTTCTGATTCGAAAGTCTCGTTTAGTCGCAGTTCGCAGAAGGGAACCTCATCAACATTTTTGGAATTTTCGCCATTTGTCCAGCTGGGCAGATTGACTTGTCTCACTACCCGTTGTCCAGCTTCAACAGACCACGTCTTGCGACGAGATGGAGAAAAAGCTAATTCTGATTTCGGTGCCTTTTTAGAGATCTCAACATCTGGAATGTCTTGGTGGACAGGTTGGCACATACCGTCTGCCAATTCGGACGCGATTGCGGCTCCATCCAATGGATACTTGTGTAATGCGGAGAAAAGTAGGGGACAAAACTGGTAATTATGATTGTCTATCTTGAGTGGCATACGATCCGGATCTGAGTAAGCCTCGATGGCATCTGGCATTAGCGGGATTTCAGACGTCTCCAACATTATCCGAGTTCCAGCAGGGAAATCTATCTGTTGAGTGCCATCTGGCAGCTGGAGGGTTGCACGTCGCTTTAAGCTCTTGATAGCTGAGCGAAGCAATGAAGTTTCATTGTTTCTTTTGGCGAAATTGCGGTAGGACGTGGACTTGAAGGGTTTCTTAACTCTACGATTAAAGCTGCAGCTCTTTGTTCTGGAACAGTCTTTTCCGTTTTTCAACAAGCCCATTTTTTGTTTTTGTCAGCTGGTAGTCGTTTGATTGAAGTGGTGGGGAATTATTGATGAGCGGATTTGTTTACCAGTTTTGAGCAGAGGAAATTATTCTGTGCAGATCCATGAAAAATCGTTGCTAGTTATCGAAATTGCCGGTTGGAGCACTGCTGACAAGCAGACAGTTCTCTGTATATTTTTCTAATTTTGCAGCTCATTTATTCGCGAAAAAAGTTTAAACATTGTGAAAGCATCGCTGTTAAACTTTTGAGAAATGAATTTCAATCGTAGTGGAGGTAAATGCATGTCAAGAAGACGTTCAAGATTGTGTAAGAGTGCAGTCTCTTTCTCATCTTGGCTCACTGTTTACCAGGCCATCATGAAATCACGATGTTTGGTCATCTGCTTAGTTTCTTCTTGCCATTGGCGT
Organism: Daphnia magna; assembly: GCF_020631705.1. NCBI lineage: Eukaryota > Metazoa > Arthropoda > Branchiopoda > Diplostraca > Daphniidae > Daphnia > Daphnia magna. The sequence goes on along the minus strand of NC_059190.1, from coordinate 796,792 downwards.
TCATGTTGGAAACTGGAGTTCATGCATGTAACAAAACTACGCAAGACCACTTCTAGAACGATTATGCAGATGAAGAAGGGTAATACTAAAATTTTGAACGATATCTGCAATCGTGAAATACTTCGGCAAAAGCTTTTAACACAAACTCACTGGGATTTTCTTTTCGCCAAAAGGGCTTCCAAAAGTTATCGAGAAGTAAAAGCGTAGAAAATAATTGCAACAACACACTGGTATAATTATTATTTACCCTGTGGGGCATGCAAACAAAAACGAAAGTACAATTCGCTTCCAAAATTTTTTTTTTAGTCTGCTACATGGTTCACTCACTCCATTGATCATGCATAGTTTTAATTATTCTGCAATACCAAAAGAATTGATTATGATGAAACGAATGAGTTGATGGGGGTTTGTATAGTATCTCTAGTGTTGAAATATGGCCGTCATTACGGTGATCAGCTAATAACCTGGAAATGTGGTTACAAATTTCACACAAACTATGACGGTACTTGAGCTGTTGCATTATCTCGATTGAAAAATTTTGTCTCTCCTCTATGTTCATTTTATTTTTTAAATTAACAGAAAGATTTTGTGTTTTAACAGTGACAATTTTGTTTCGTTTATTAAATTACATTTTTGCAAAAAAAAAAGGGGTTTTTTTTTGCAAAATAATTGATGCACGGCAACTCTGTAACCTTTTTTTCCCCTCCATTCTTCATTTTCAACCGTCTAGCCCCCAATTAGATTTCAGTATCTTACGATTGTGTTCAGATTGAGGTATTTGTGAATTAGTGTGTGAGGTAAGATTTCGTATTCATTTGTATCTAATTACCCTGTCTTAATCCCATTTAGTTTTTAATTGGTTTTCTTTTGTATTGTATTGATTGACAGGAAGAACTGAAAATTTCTATTTGTTCAAATGATTATGGAGACTGTACTTCCACGTGTTCGTCATACTAATGACCACCTTCGGCTGTGCCCTTGCTCTGCTTGTCCTTCTCTTTCTGAAAGAGTCATCATGTGGTCAGAACAATTCCATTCTACTTTTATGTCATTGAAGACCAAAACATGAGTACCAGAAGACAACACACAAGGTAAGATGCAAACAGCAGATCATAACCAATGCCATTTCACGGTAGATTAAGGTTGCCTAATGATCCACAGCCACAATCTCTAACCAAATGTCCCCTAAGTTACATCCTGACGTAGGAAGGCACCTTCTTCAGCCTTCATCTTCTAAATCTTCAAAATGTATTGACCTATTTCCAGTCAGTACTTAAATGCCACCATTAATTAAGCAGTTTTCCTCCTTCTTGTGATTTCATTTTCAAGTGTATCGTTTAAATGTTGGCGGGGGAATTTCTTTTTCATCCATGCACAGCAATTTTGTAAAATTTCTTTTGACTGGTGCTGCCACCTTGTGATCTTTGAGCTAGTCATTTCTCACTCTCGGAAAGGGGATGGTTTTATTTTTTTAAATTAAAACAAGAAATGAGTTTCTGGTCTTTCTTTGGGAAGCTTGACGTGAAAACAAAGTTCTAGTAAATCGGATCAGAATCAGGATCTCCAAATAAAACCGAAAAAACCGAAGTGGCCGTGAAACTTGGTCGTTGATGTCACGTACGTAAGACGTGACGGGAATTGTGGAAAGGAGCGGGGGCAAAAGTTGATCGAATAATAATAACAAGGGGATTGACCGCTTAGCTAAGTGAATTTCTCATTTAGTCGACCCTTCAGCAAAGAGGAGCACCAAGTGCTTAAATCAAGCAGTTATGCTGCTTCCGACATTCCTCCCCTCCTAGTGGTTGTCTTTCGTTAACCACAAGCGTCTTCCGTTGCACCGACTCTTACACTTCGACTCGAGAAATCAAAAGAAAGAAAAAAAATAGACCAACAATTTCTTGTATTTAATGTCCCCGCGTCGAAAGAGAACTTAGAAATTTTTACGTTTAAAGTCAAGAAATCGTCCTCTCTCACCCCACTGACGTACGTTTCGTACGGTGGGTTTGAACGTGCCATGTAACACGAGCCCTCCTGTATTTAATAATGGCACCGAGCTCTGGTTATCCTTATTATCACTATTTTCTAATGTTTAAGGAAGCCGTAAGACGTTTCCGTTTTTTATTTTTGTTTGAATCCCTTCAACACGGTCAATCGGGAAATGTCGTTCAAATCGAGTCATTTGTTCTTTTTCGAGCGTCGGCGTTTGTTTGTCGCTTTCATTTTTTTCTTCTCCCCTTTTCAAACAGGATGAGTTGCATTGAAGTTTGTACCGTTCAGTTCCGCTTATGCCTATGACTAGACAGGCACTACCGGAAACGATGGATTTGTTTAATTGAATCGTCCTCGGCAAACGTAGAGCTCAACGCTGCTGATTCATTTCGTTTTGATGTCATCCTGGCGCCAGAGTAGATTTCATCGATTGATTTTTTTTTTAAAGAGAGAAAATACGATTCGCCATTTTGTTGCCGTCGATCGGGGAAATTAAAAAGAAAGAAAGAAATTTGATCTTGTCTCAGGCTCGAACGCACGTGTTCCCTGGTAAAGAGAGAAGGGGAGGGATGCGTCCGTCGTTTTGGCTAATACGGATATAAAACTGGTGATCAGCTTATAAAATTACTCATCAATAATTGCCTCCTTTGCTCGTGCCTTTTCGAGACAACGTCATCGACCGACGGATAGAATCGACACATGGCTCGCTTAATCTTTTAAGTAGAATGGATTAAGAAAAAAATGTTGTACGGTTCGCTGCGGCTCGAGAAGGTGGAGTGGCTGGGCTTCGTCAATGCTCTCTCCTATTCGTTCCCAATGAGTCATCTACTACTACTTCTACTACACACAATCTATGGCACAGTTCTTTGGCTCGAAAGATAAGGTGCACTAGAGACTTAAAACCTCTTCCGCTTGCCATCATGTCATTTTTTTTTTTTTTTTTCGTTCTTCTTCACTCCACCTCCTCATCCGCCCGAACACTACCGGAACCGCCCTCGGGAGTGCCGGATCAAAGTGCGGGACTTTTGGATGTATTATTTATTTATTTTTTTTTTCTCGTGTGGATCGATGGGTGGGTTGTTGATGTGTTTCCTATTTATTCTTAATGAAACGAGAATAACTTTGGCTTCTTCACTTGATTGAAAGCGCACAGTATATTTATATCGCTAGCCATCAATTTTGTGTGTGTGTGTGTGTCTGCGTTTCCTTTTTCTTTCGCCGGTTGCCTTGACTACCGACTCTCGTTTCCGTTGTTGATACACGCCTTGGAGGATTTTAATCATCGACGGGCACCAGCAGCGCTAATGAAGCCTTACATTCTGTGAGCTGCAGCTGCTGCTTCTTTAACACACACACACACACACACACAAAGTCTTGCTGTATTCCCTATTGGCTGTTCAGCCTGTTACTAATTAGAAACTTGATCGAAACTCCCATGAACACTCGTATAGGCTTTTGAATCTTGTTGGATCTTGTAAAATTTCCTTTTTTTGCTCCTCCTACTTTTTTTTTTCTCCCCCTCACAGCTCTTGAAAGTTGAATGACAGCTAAATACTAGCAACAAACATGGACGAATTGCGTTCATTTTTTTATTTTTGGTCTTTACCATCTTTTAACTGTTGTCAATCAACAGAAACTGGAGCTTGTTGACACAAACCCTTTTCTTTTTCTTTTCTTTATTTGTGTGTGTGTGTGTGTGTGTAAATAACTGTCATCAAGAGGACGCCTTTTTTTCCCCTCGATCTTCTAAGCTTATATTTCGATATCAGTGAGGCAGGATGGTTTATCCTCGCAACGGCGTTATGTTTACCAGTCCAGATGCGTATGTATATACCTACCGATGATAGGGCATTTCGCTTCGTTAGTTTCACAACTCTCCCACCCCAAAAAAAACGAAGAAAAAAAAAAGTGTCATCGCGTCCCAGCGCTTCGCAGGGCCGACGACTTCCGCGGAATGTGTCACCAGGCATTCACGTCAAACGGCCTCGGATCGGCGAGGCGGACATCCCTCTGTACCTAGTGGGAAACTGGAGACGATCAAAAAGACTGGATGTTAGAGACAGGCATATAATTTATGAGTTGAATTTTTGTTTTTTTGTTTTTACGAAGAAGAAAATGAATCTGTTTGAAACTGGTGAACTAGAAAATTGATATAGAAAAAAAAGGGGGGGGGTATGATGAGATGAATGAGTTTTGACTTGATGAGTTTGATCTATTTGTTCTGGCTTGACGTAAAAGGGTTGGCTGCGCAGATAGGAAACGATCGTCGATTCGACGCCAAACGCCACGTATCGAGCGATTCTTGTTCAACCGGAAGGAGGCGAGTTTCCGTGTATGGGCTGCGCAATGCACTCGAAAAAATAAAAGAAGGAAACTTTCAAAAAAGAGGAAAGAATAGCATAACTTGACTCTTTGGTCCGTAGCCTAAAAGATAAAATGGATGCTCTATTTATGTTGGGTCGTGTATCTTTTTTCTTTTCTCTCTTTCGTCCTGTCGAGATTGCGATAGCCTCCTGTTTCTTTTCTTACTGGAAACTCTAAAAAAAAAGAAGAGTCTGGCTGAACATTATAAGGAAACACTTGATGGATCACCAAGCCAATAGCAAAACCCCCCTCTCTTTCTCTCTCTTTCTCCCGCAAGCTGCCGTTTGCAGAGTTCCGGTGCTCGCTCGATACGCACCGGGCACGGGCCATAAACAAGAAAAAGGTGGAACTCATCACAGGTCCAATTCTCTATCTGTGTGTGACCGCGCCCAAAAAATTGACTAGGATATGATTGCGTACATCTAAAACAAAATTATTTTTTTCCTATTCTTTATGCCGCCGACCCCCACCTGCTGGGAGGTTACAAACTAGGAATGTTTCAATTAAATGTTACACACGAGTCGCATGTAATAAAGAGAAGGGGGGGGGGGCGAATAGAGATGTTTAAAAAAAACGACTTTTTGAAAGCAGGATTTCCTTTCTTGTTTTGTTTCCAGTGAGGGGGAAAGTGTTTTTATTTTCTTTTAGAATTGAGGAATGAGAGGGTGAATGGAAATTTGGTGGCGCCCTCTGACTGACGCTGTCGTTCACGTCGGATACGTTTAAGTATATGTAATGTACGTAAACGAAAACACATTTATGGCTTTCGTCAGTCTCTGACGCATCCGATTGTTGTTCTCTTGTCAGTCGCATTAACATATATTTTGTGGTATCTTGATTGAGCAGGATAAGGGAGAAAACAAAATCAAAATGGGGGTGGTTCGTGTAAGAGGGTTCGTCTGTATATTACATTTGAAATTTCCTGTTATTTATTTATTTTTTTTTTCTCTTTCTCTTTCGTAACACAAGTCTTAACTGCACCCTCTTCATCTTCGGCGTTTGCTGTTCAACGAGTACTTTTTCCAGATGGTCAAATCGTTTTGTTAATGCACCGAACCTCGGCTTTAAGAGGTTGTCAGTGGCTGAAGAGAAACTTGGAACACACTGTGTTCTATAGGACGTAGAAAAGGCCAACAAATCCAATGTGTGTGTGTGTATGGTTGAATTATGTAACAAGTTTTATTTTTTTGACGAGAAAAGAGGAAGACGCCCGTTATGGACTTTTCTTTTTTTTCCCCGTTAGACGCGATCTCCCTCGCGTAACACTCGTCGTAGTTTAATCCTCTTGATTTATCAGTAGTTGTCTTTACTTTTATTCTATTTGTTTGTTAAAGATAAATCAGGGAAGATGATGTAGGCGTGTAAAAGAAATTTCTATTGTTTTTATGCGCATTTTGAATAATGACATCAGAAATGATGATGTGTGTGTGTAGGCTGTTTAAAAAAAAAAAAAAAAGGGAGAGCGAGGAAAAAACAGAAGTGGATGGAAATGTTTTGTGTAAAGAGCTGCTGGCAATCAAGTCAATTGAATTGATGACTTGGAACTATTTTCATGAAGAATAATGAAGTCCGTCCAGGAGAGGTCTCTCCATTTTCTGTCTGTGCGTCTCCGATGTTATGAAAGAGATTAATGAACGGGCACAGTGACCCTTTCCATGGACGCCAAAGCGTTTCGAAATACGATCTCTTTCGCCTCCTCTCTCCCCTTTTTAGTTTTTTATTCTTTATGTATTTGCCTGTCCCTTTATTCCCCCCCATTTTTGCTGAACGGGAGAGGACACACCTCGTTCGTTCATCGCAGTTGACGTAGTCCCTCAGCTTCTCTGCCAACTCTCGTTATTCCTGATTAATGGAACTTTATCGGTAACAAGAACAAACTAACAACTCGCGAGTCCCACTCCTAATCGTTTTACGTCGCCATCCCCCCTTTTTTTTCTTCTTTTCTTTACCTTAAAAAAAAAGAAAGAAAAAATCGTAAATTATACACACAGCCATAAAGTCTCAGTTTCCAAAAAAAATAAAGAGACGATCATCTTCGCTTATTGGGACGTTTCTTTTTTGTTTGTGTGTGTGTGTGTGTGTTTTAAATGAACGAAGGTTCGCTATTTTCTTTTAAATTGAGTGTAAATCTTTTCCCGCGCGTGTAAGTGCGCAACCCCCCCCGGCGCATGGCCAAAGCAATGAATCATTTGCTCACACGCAGTTAACCTCTTTGCGGCTAGCGCGTGACGATCCCGAAGTCAAGCCGTTTGTTTCTACTGGGTCTTCTCTTGTTGTTTTTTTTATATTTGTTTGAAATTATTTTGAATCGTTTTTTTTTTTTTCAGTTCTCGGGTTAATTAAGGTCGTGTTAACGGACTTATGGCCGACAAAGACACCACCTGGTGGTGTATATTTTTGGAGGGTGACAGTAAAAAACTTGAGAGGAAAAAAATAAAAGGATGGGGGGGAGGGATAAAGAAAGGGAGAATAAACATTTCCGTTTGGTTTGTTTGGGAATGTTTTCTGGCAGCTGATTGTAATCAGATCTTTTGTTGACTTAATGCCAATAAGTATTGGGTTTAATATTTTCCTGTCCACTTTTCTCTTTACTTTTGGGGAAAAGAGGGTAGGGGGGGGGGGGTTTCCTGAGAGATCAAAGATGTTGAGGATTTTTTTCTTTTTCTTTTTTGCTGATCGGGTCCGATCTGTTTCTCTTGATGCTTCGTTGCGTCTAATTATCGTCAACTGGCCAAGAACTGGCCGGTGCCCTTTGGACCTACTGGACTTTATTTTATTTTTGGCAATTCGCCCGTTACACTCCAGCATTCTTTTTCTAGTTATCACAACATGCGATCGATAATCCAGCAACTGTATGCCACCGCTGCTAAACCGTAGTGCATTAAACAAGGCGGAACATTTTTTATTTTCTTTTTTCAAAACCAATTTTTTCAAGTCCTTTGGCTCATCCGTTTCTCATTTTCTTCCCCCGGTGGCTAAGAGATTTCGTCCGGTAGATCCTTGTGAAAAATAAAATAAAAGAAAAGAAAAATACTTGCAGGAGCGCGTGTTATAACTCCCCCCGCCGTCCTCACCAAGTGCTCATCCATTGACGGTCGAGCGCTTGTTTATCGTTTCCCCAGGTTTTAGAAGAGAAGAAAGAAAAAGCGAACCCAACTCTTACACGGTCGGTTGAATCTTTTTGGTACAATCCCTCGAAAATGTTCAAGAGTTGTGAGGCAATTGCAGTATAGAGGCACACAATAACAGGCGGCAATAATTCCATACACAGAGGACACTACCGTCTAACGTATCGAACTCTATTCAAAAAAAAAAAAAAAAAAACATCAAATGAAAGGCCGCCGCCCACACGTTGCGGTCCAACATTTTTTCAACTTTGTTTTTTTGTTTGTTCTTTTAACGTTTCAAATGGACACAGGAAGTCGGTAGGAGGTGGAACATGTGAAAAAGAGGGAGACGATTTACCTATCAGCGTTTGCGATGTATAGGCATTTAATCTCTGGACAGGCGAACTTAAGAAGGCAACAGAAGCGCTAGCGGAAAAAAAACAAAACAAAAGAAAAACGTTGGCGGCGTTTTGTTGAGCGTCTCCATTGGGAACGGTTTTTGTTGTTTACCGTAGGCATCGAAAACGGCGCCGCCCGTTTCTTCCACGTTCCACCGTTGAACCAGAAAAAATACAAATTTCGGTTTGCTGCTGCCACTCTACGTTGTACACACACACACACACACACACACACACACACACACACATATAACGACCCTCATTCCGGATAACTGGCATCCGGCCGGCGTCATCCAGGCGCAGTTTTTCCTTGTGCGTTTGTAATTATCAACAAATGCGCAGGGTGATCGCCCTCCTCCTTTTTAGCGTCCCCTATACACGAACCGCCACCATCGGGCAAAACACTTTCCACGTCTCATTTTGATTTCCGTATGGACATGGACACATTGGAGTTTGATTTTCCTGCCCCGCATCCTTGTACTCGCCCGTCTCGATTCCCTATAGAATTTATTTCATTTTTAAAAGGACAGATTGTGGCGTGATAGAATAATACAATGGATGGCTGTGCAGCGGTAGGTTACGTATTTTATTCTCTATTTGTGCTACTCTCCCCGACATGTATACGCACTGGACGTGGTATACGCGGGTCGTGCGTCTTTTTATTTCGGCGGAGGGCTCCATATGAATTGTGAAAGAAAAAGAAAAGACGATTCGAATTTCCCGGGGCTTTTCTTATTTATTTTTTATTACGGTGCTCATTCGATCTGCTCTGAAACTTTTAATTCCGCCGACGACGTCGTCCTTGGGTCTCTCGTATTTATTTTGATTTTTTCTTTTTATTCATTGAATTTTTGTTTGCTGATGTTTATTCTGCTGCTCGGACGACAGAAAGCGAAGGTTAGTCGCCTACACGCCATGAAAAGAAGAAGAATCTGCGATCTTGTTTGCCTCTCATCTGCCAATAGGCTCTAACCATTTGGCTCTCTTTTTTGTTGTTGTTGTTGTTGTTGTGTCCCCCACAGTTAGTGTCCCCCTGTGTCCCCCTGTTAGTTGTATGCGACTTTTTGCTCGATGTGTAAGTTTGTTGTTTGTATTTATAGAGGGGAGAGAGACTCGGGCCGGATTTGTCTGTGTCAACTGTCGATATCGAAGGAGAAAAAAGAGCGAAGAGAGGATTTATTTTGATGGCGTGTTTATACTGTATACAATTTACTTTTTTTTTTCCGTTTGGAAGAAGCATTTCCATCCTTTATTTATTTTTTTTCGATTTGATTGTGTTACTCTACGAGTTGGATTGAGGCGTTGCAAGTCCCAGTTCTATCTCTTTTTTCTCTGTGTGTGCCTGTGTGTGTGTGCTGTTCTTTACTCGATCGCAGGGCTCAAGAGCCAAGGCTGGAATGACAGGCGACGAAAGAGTTTTTCCAGCGCATTCAATCCAAATAGATTTTTTTTATTTTTGCTTCTTCCTTCTATTTAATCCAAGGCTTTATTATTTTTTTTTTTCCCTTTATTTATCTTTATTTTATTTTTTGAATTGGTCAAATGTTGATCGTTCTGCGGCTTTTCCCATACGCGCTTTTTATTCTTCGGACAGTGGGGAAGAAGAAAAAGGTTATTTTCCTTCCGCAATCCGCTGGCTGTTGGATGATGTAGACCTTTAGACGAATAGGATGGAGAAGGATGTTCTCGGGTGACACGTCTATCTCTTGAATTTCATCTGACAAGAGCCGTAATAACATGGGGCTAAAAAAAAAAAAGTAGGGGATAGTTGGGTCCGTTCTTTCCTTTCACTCTTGTTATTCTCCTTCTTATTCCGGAATGAGATTTGCCTCGTCGATTATTATTGAAAAGCGGCAAAAGAGAGGGGGGCGGTTGATGCGCTCCTGTCTGGCCAGACGGTCCCTTTATTTTATTTTATTTTATTTTATTTTATTTTATTTAATTTAAAAAGCCGTCCTCCTACAACTCTGCCCTACGTGCCGTCAGATTTCATTTATTTATTTTGATAACAATGACAAACGAGATCGAAAGTCGAATTTCAAGGTGGAGAGGAATCAAAAGAATCAAATGATGGAATCCATTTGTCTGGAGCCACTTTGCTACTCCCGTTCGTCCCTCTTTTAAATTTAAAAAGTCCCCTCATCACTACGGTCTAAGAGTTTGTAACAACACGCGGGAGGGCGGGGCTAGTGCCTCATGTTTGAATCGTCCGTCGTGATTTTTATTTTATTTCTTTTTTTTTGAAAACAAATTTAAATGCGAGACACGTAGATAAATGAAATGCGAAATTCTTTTACATTTACAAACCAAAATTTGAATGCGATCGCGGCAAAAAAATGTAGCAATTTCACTGTTGACATGTCGTACAGTCCATCGTACACGGATTGCCGTCTGCTCGGATGCGTAATGATGGCGTGTCACGCTACTAGGAATGGCCTTTTCATCGGCCGACTGTTCAATTTCCTTTTCTCGGTACTCCCTGCTCCCCCCTTCCCCCTGAGGGGGGTGGATACTGTCGATGTCACCAAGGATGTTCTCCCAATTTTTCCCTTTTGCTTCTTTTCACAAATTTTCGGATTTTTCCTTTTGGCTGAAAGAAGATCTGTGGACGGAATCGATAGGCTACTTAAAAAAAAAAAAGAAATAGTCCACTGGTCAGATAACCAACGATCAGCAATGGTTAGCATCCGTTTCCCCCTCCTTTTCGTTTTTCTTACTTGGCTGACGCAACTCGAAAAAAAAAATAAATAAATAAATAAAAATAGAATTTAACGAAAAATAAGGACTCGCATGAAATGGACCAACTTCAAACGATAGCCAATTTTTAACGGGTGTTACGAATTCTCTTTCTCGGTTATCCTTGGCTAACGTACGCTACTTCTTTATGGATGATTTGCCATGCATTTAAGCGAACCTTACCTTTTCTTTTTTGTTGAACGCATCGGTGCGGATGGAGAGCGCGCCACTACACGAATAGGCAAAAGAAAAAGGGGAGGGTAGATCATTTTGTATTTATTTTTTGAACGGATGGATCAGGACGAAGTGGAATCAAGAGAAGGGGGATCTCAGAAGACCGATACTTAAATTCTAGACAAGTTAACATGTAATGTATTTAAAAAAAAAAAAAAGTCCTTTTCGTTTTTGCACAAGTGAACCGATTTTTTTTGGGGGGGTGGGGGGGTGGTAGGCAACCAATGGCTGTTGCCCAGTGACGGTAGAAAGAATAATAACGAACAAGAGACGGGAAGACATCCTCTTTATTTTTGTTGTTGTTGGGAGGATTGTTCTATTTCTAGTTCTTCCTTCTCTCTTCTCTTTGTGTGTGTGTATGTGTGTGTGTGTGTGCTATAGATGCAATTAGGGCATTGTATTTCTTTATTCCCCCCAAAATAGCCACTGTTCTCTTTTTATGTGAGTAGTTGCACACCCTCGCCACTTTGGAATATTTTTGAGCAGCGTGTGCTGGCGCCCTCCGGTACCAATTACAAATTAATAACAATCATCTCGAGGACCTCTCTACCATCTATTGTTTTGTTTTTCATTCCTCCCCATCTCCTCTATCTCCCGTTCGTTACACGACGGACCGGTTCGTCGTGTGTGTGTGTGTATCGATCAATTGTCCCGTTTTGTCTATTCTCAGGTCCTCGCTGTGTAAAAAATAGAAAATAAAATAAAAAAGTGGACATGAAGAAGGTTTTCCAAAGTCGCAGTTGTTTCCGCATTGCTCTTCATCTATCTGTCACAATTGTAATCGTAATTGTGGCGCACCGATAAATCAATTGGGGGGAGTCATTGCGCCAATTGAGATGACGGACTCTGTCGAAATCGATTCTTTTTTGTGCGTCATTAAAATCTTTTTTTTTTCATTTCTCCCTCAGGCAGATGTAATGGACCCGCAGGAGGATTAAGGTGTGGACAATTGGATGCTGCCACCTGGTGGCGTTCATCTGAAAATTCCCTCTTCGCCCGTCCGTTCCTCCCCGAAAAAAAAACAAACAATTGCGTCGACATTCAATGGTAAGTCCTGATTGTCTAAAAATTTGCTTTTCATTATTCATCCAACTGGAACGCGATGAAACGCCAATGGGGGGGTTGGCTCGTTATCGAGCGTCAGAGAGCCTTTTTTTCTTCTTCTTCTTATTTTGTGTCGTGTGTGTGTGTGGAATGAATGTCGTTCGACGACGTATGACGACGTTCGGCAATCCAGCGATTTATGACTGTCGACTAAAGACAGAAAAAAAAAGGAGGGGGGGGGGGAAAGAGCTGAGTCAAAAAGCGATGGAAGGGGGGAAGGGAGGAACGCTCGTATTACAACACGAAAATTCCCGCTCACGCTGCCGTTGCGTGTGTATCCACAACGGTTTTCCTAATATATATCTATCCCTTATATATTCTGCCTGGAACTTTGACAAGTTGCAAATGACGCAGAGAAGAGAAATAAAGCGGGAACTCATTTTTTCTTCTTCTTTTTTTTTTTTATCTTTCCTTCTTGTCTATCGTCAATCGTTCGTCTCCGGTCTTTGCGACAATCTATCTCGTTTCTCTTTAAGAATCTTTTAGATTTTTTTTATCTTTTTTATTTCTCAGGTTCACTGTCTCTTCGACAGGGACGCAATGCGTCTACGTACATATCGACGTTTCTATTCGCATTTTTTGTTTTTTGTGGGTTTTTTCTATCCAACTTTGGAATGTGAAACCATCGCAAGTTGTTGTTTTTTGTTTTGTTTTATTTCCCAGAGCCCAGTGTAGTAATAATAGCAGCCGAGGGGCGGACTCTGACTGAAAGACTTTGGGTTCAACTGTCGAAAACTGAATTGCATTCAAACTCTCTTGGTTGACATTTTCTCTCTTTTTTCCAGGGATGATATCATCCCACCCCCCAACTTCTTCCTTTTTGTGTGTGTGTGTGTGGATGTTAGGCATTTTTTATGGCAGGACAGAATGAGAATGATAAACCCAGAAATCCCTGGCCATGGCGTGAGATGGACTCGGTGTGTTGACTTGTGACTGTGACCTCCCTCCAAACTTTTTGGGTAGAAAAAAGAAAAAAAAAAAAAAAGGATTTTATGACATTTGATGACCGACGTGAATGTCGTTCATGCACCCTGCGGTCGGCGTGTATGTCCACTCGTGAAAGAATCGTTATTTTCTTTTCTAATTTTGTGGTGACTATCTTGACTCATTTATGCATTTTCGACGGGAACTCGCAGCGCTGCTTGCCCTTTTCTCCGTTTGGATGTCGTTAGAATTCATTTGTGGCTTTGGTTGCCATGTCAACGACCCTGTTGGATGAATGGTCAGATGCCACTACACGCCCCTCTTCGTGTTACCTTAGACGGACGCAAATTCAGGACATGAAAACTTGGGATACGTTTGGATTTTGATTACCTAATCGTTGTCGTGCCGGCCTAACTTTTTTTTTTTATTATTTATTATTAATTTTAATGTCTAGTCTTTCAATTTTTCGTGTGTTTGTCTTGGTCCCGTTCGCCATATGCTTTGCACGCTCCTCCCCTCTTTGACTGGCCCATTTGCCCTTATGACACAACGTTCTAATTGTCCTGCGGCTAAAGAACTCCGCCCTTGTGTTTTTGTGTTGACGTGACGATCCGTGAACGATTCACCCCTTTAGACATTGATTCGATTCTATTGCATTTTCGTTTGTTGTTGAGTAAGACGTGAAGGACAATAAGAACAGACGATTGACCTCACGAGTAGAAAAGGGGGGGGGGATCAAAAAATGTATTGAAAAGGTCTGAATTATATAATTCACGGACATGTATAATGTCCGCTTTGTCAACCTTTGTTTACAAAGCGCACATGAATTCCTACGGCCGTAGGCCGTACTACTACTACGTAGTAGTAGTAGAGACGTTAAATGAATTCCTACGGCCGTAGGCCGTTACTTACTACTACTACTACGTAGTAGGTAATACATGATGTCCTCTTTGTAAACAAGGTTGACATGTGCTCTTTGTAAACAAAGGTTGACACAGCGGACATTATACATGTCCGTGAATTATATAATTATGAGTTATATAATTAAACACCTCTCTTTTGCGCATTTGATGGATGTCCTCCCCCTCCCTCGCAAACACCCAAACACTTTCATCGCGTTTGTTTGACTGATTTGATGGATGATTGAGGGGAGGTCCGTCTTTATTTTAATATGCCGACCCTACGCTGCCGTGCGGTGGCGATTCCATGGGTAGGTCGAAACATTCCACACAAAAAAACACGGAGGCCGCATGAATGGCAGTCGGAGAATTCGGACATGATTCATCAACATTCCAAATCGGATGCGCGACCAGGGCCTGTTTATTTATTGTTCGTTCGCTATCGTCCAGATGTTGCGTAACCGATCGCTCTGTCCACTCTCGGCCGCTTACATCATTCGATACTTTTCATTTTGAATCGTCCCTCGGTCGTGTGTTGTGTTTAAAAATAGAAACCGAATCTTTTGTGGGAATTATCGTTTTGCTAGCCGTCAATGTTTCCTTTTGTGTTGCGCGTTTGACGGTTTGATGGAGCGCAACGGCACAGACAACCCCTTAGAAACGGGCAAGACGACGAGCGTGAGACAAGGCGTAGACAAATTGATGGGAAGTAGCCCCAAAAAAGAAGAAGAGGAAGCGTTTGAAAATGAATACAACTAATTTCCAATACAAACCCGAGGAGGGAAATTATATTTACAAATTTGGATGGCGGGAGTTGTGGATGGCTTCGTTTTTTCCCCCCTCTGGTATGTCGTGATGAAGGTCGATTCATCTTTCATTTCCCATTTTTCTTTTTTCTTTTTGTTTTCTTTCTGCCTTTATAACTGGCAGTCGATATAACCAATTCAACAGCAGGCGGTCGGACAACGAAAGATTCCAATGCGTGTTACGAATAGACACATTTTTTTTTCGTTTCGTTTTCTCTTGTTATTTGCGTTGGTGGCCGTATTTATACCGTGTTTGGACTGGCCCTCTCTGTCCATTAGAATGCCGCTGTGTGCTGTGCGTATTGACGATACATAATACATGATGAAACGGATCGGTTTCATCGAACTGTTGGCCACGTCTGACGCACGCCATTTTTTTGCTTTTCATTTTTCATTTTTCATTGGTGAAAGTTTGATTGTTGTTTGCGCTCTGCCGGTTTGAGTAAGCAGGAGGGCGCGTAGAGGGGACCAATTATTGATTTCGTCCCTTCCAATCTGTTGCGTTAGGACGTTTTTAATATTATTTTATTTTATTTTATTTATTTTTTGATGGATTGGCGAATGAATTTGCCTTTGGTTTTTGTCAAACTGCGATTTTTAAGGACATTGTCGGGGCAATATGGTCAAACTCTCATCGTTACAGAGGCCGATGAATTTCTCTCTCGTGTGCGTTTGCGTATCGTTCAGAGCCCACGTCGCTTTTGTAATTCAACGCGTCTAATTAGTAGAGCAGAGCAAAGTTTCTCTGGAATTCAATATCTTTCCTCCCTTTGCCCTGGTTACGTAACGCAGCTTTGCGCACGATGAAGGAAAAGTATAGGGGAAGTGGGGGGGAGGGAGACAATGTTCGTTTGTTCCATATTAGATATGATATTGTCTCTTCCTCCCGGGCTTCTCTCTCTCTCTCCTCTTTTCCATCCTTGTCTTGAAATAGTTTCAGCTGCTCTTTAGCAACAAAAAAAAAAAATCAAATGAAATCAAATCAAATTTGAAAAAAAAGGAGGGATGGGAAAAGGGGCGCCTACAATTTACCAAGTTCTTTCCGGAAATTTAATGAGTTAATTCCGCTGTACACATCATTCAGTTTCCCTGTAAAGTATTTTAATGTGCCCTGTATTTTCGATTCCTTTTTATTTTATTTTATTTTATTTCTTGCCGTATCTACATTAGAGAACTATAGACCCTAAATGTGTAATAACGTCTTCTTTCAACTCTTGTTTATTATTATTTTTTCCCCCCTTTGCATAGAAGATAAGGATTTTGGAAGGGGTTTTTCTAGGGAGGGAAGGGTGTGTTTTTTTGATCGTGAAGTTCGCACGCGAGCATTGCTAGGCAACGCGTTCCGGCTTCATATCTGATATTGCCCAATCGGACTCCATTAAAAGCAAGGGGCGACTGCTTTTGATCCTCTGACCCCACCATTCCCAACTGTAGATCTTTATTTTTTGTTTTCTTTCTATGTTGATCCATCTGCTGTTGGATGTGTATGGCACCTCGCGCCTGATTATACAGAGTACTTTGATGGATCAACTAAGAAAATAGAATAAACAAATAAGGTGCATTTACCTTTGAATAGTAGCAACTAGTAGAGAGAGAGAGAGAGAGAGAGAGAGATTGATGTGATTACGCAACGTTGCCGGCTAACTCACCCCCTTGCATACGACTATACAAGTCCCTACTTTATATATTTATATGGAATATATTTTATTTTTCTCAATAAGTCGGAGTGCAAGTTCGTGTCAGCATTTTCATCCCGCTATCGCATCTCTATATAGTTTTCTCTTTTAATCCTCTCTCTTCCCCTTGGTCTTGTATGTATGTGGGGACATTAGTATAAGAGAAAGAGCCGAAATGGGGAGCACACGCAGACCTCGTTTTTATACTTTTCATTGACCGAGTAAATGTAGTCTCTCCACCCTTACACTAAAACCCTGCTATCCCCCCTCATACCAGATATGTATGGGCGCAAACTGACTGACAGCCGTAAATCACAAACAAGAGAGGATGCAAGTGGCTGGTAGGAAAAACGGAATCTTTTAGCCAAGAGGGCGGGGGGGAAACGTTTGAGTGTACGAGAGGCATATATACACATTCAATCTAATCCAATGATTGAGCGCGGCTGTGGCGCTAGTTTCAAATGACAAGTGATCCCCACTCTCTCTCTCGCTCTCTAAAATTTTCTCTTTCTGGCGTGGCTTCCTTTTACGTCCAATTGGATTTCTGTTTCTTTCTTTTCTTAGCCAATTGGTTGGGTCATCTGTGTCGTTACATCATCATCTACGACTGCACTCTAGTGAAAGTGGCCTATGTGTAAGGGGGGGGGGGAGGATGTGGAGGCGCAAGTAATGACGAGTCGCGGGATATGCAAGCCGTACATCGTCCGATTCTAAATGTTTTGTTTTTTTTCGTGAAAAAGGAAAATGATTTTTAAAAATTTAAATTCTGAATCACGAAAGGCTAAAATGTATAGATAAGACTCCCCCCCCCCCCAAAAAAAAAAAATGCTTTGAGGTTGGATCTTATTTTTTTATTGTTTTGAGGAGGTTATTGTTGTTTAGACTTTGAAAAAAACAAAACAACATGTGATGAAGAAAAAAAAAAAGAGCGCCAGAACTTGTTAATCGAAAAAAAGGAGAAGAAGAACTTTTTTATTCTGAGGGCAAGAAGGGAGAGATTTATGACACCAGGCAGCCCGTAGATAAAGCAAACCCCTGAAAATCGTAATACCCGCCGCCATCTCTTGGTCCTGCTTTGGTCATTAATTTGAATCATAAAAAGAAAAAAAAAAGAAGGAAGAGGAAAACAAAAACCTGTGATAACGTTGAACTCTGTTGTGACGGTTGGATCTATTGTCATACATCTTGAATCTAAATTTTTTTTTTTTTAAGTACTAGAACAGATGCGTTTCAAATGATAAGACGTCACCCCTTTTTATTTTATTAATTTTTTTTTTGCTGTTGTTTAATTTATTATTTTTGAAAGCAACATCAACTTGAGCGAAAATCGGCTTAAGGCGGTCGTATAAACAAGAACGAAACGAAATTTGTGGATTTGATTTCATTTTTATTTATTTTCATTGTTGATCGTATTATTATTATCTATATTGTGCGTGTGTGTGTGTGTGTGTGCTACTGATGCTGAGTTCCCTCCTCCACCACTAACACACACACACACACACACACACACAAAATAAGCCCAAACTACATAACTCTTGTCTGGTGAATAATAATAAACCCCCCTAAAGTTCAATTTATACAAAGCATATAGACACACAGAGATAGAAAGAGAGGCAAACGCAATACATACAAAAAGAAAAAAAAAACTGAGCTGCATATATAACAATAAAAAAATAAAGAAGAAACTTTTTTTTTTTTTTTTTCAGGGCTTGTCCTATGGTGGTATTAAAGACTTGGCCGTAGATACGTAATAACGAACGCCCACGGTCGCGTGTGGAGAAGAGAAGCTCATTTTCATTTTATTTCGGGGATAATATTCATCTGGAGGAAAGTCAAATAGCCCAGGGAGCTTCCTCATTTTTATTTTGATTTATTTATTTATTATTATTTTTTTTTTTTTTCTAAACTGGCATCAAATTTTATATACACGGACAGATAAACTTTGTTTGTTGACTAATAATAACAACCCGATTTTTTTTGGAGCGGATTCGTATAGAACTTGTGCGTGCGTCTGTACTCGGTCAACCGTCTCCATTGTCCCCCAATCATAAAATAGGGTGGAGGGAAGGGCAGCAAAAATGCGAAAAAGATGCAGGATGAGTCATTAGATAATCATAAGACTTTGGATTGGATTGGGCAATAAAAGTCAATGAATCGGTTTATTTGCGCACTTGGCAAACGATAGAGAATGTGTAGTCTGCTTTGGCTCGCTTCAATTATTGTTGTCGTTTTCAATTTTTCATGGCGATCGACTTTGTCCAAACCATTGACATTGATGCGTTTAAAATTTGATAGCGAAATGCTCGAAATAAAGTGGCCTCATTTATTATGTATAGCTCATGAACTATATTCGTGCAATTTAAAAGCCAAAAACAAAAATGAAACTCGGTCTTTTTTTAATTATGGAACATGCGTAGTTGACGTCAAGGCCCAAATCGTTTGTACCTTTTTTAAAAATGAAAGTAAACAGTTTTGTTTTTGATCATCCCACTAAAAACAAAGGCCTTCTCCTAATGAAGTAGTTGAAACGTGCGCTTGAGTCTTCGTTAGCCCAATTAAATAGGGCAATTGAGGACTTGCACACATATTGAAAATCCCCCCCGTCCATCGCTTCGAATTTGGCCTCCTTTGCAAGTTGCTCTACTGTATAGACGTTCTTCTTTTCATTCGAAATTGTGTAGCAATTCAAATAAGCTTGCGGGCCCATTCATTGTGCGAGGCCAGTCCCTTTTAAATGTCGGACGAGTTCATTATTACGTGCTGGCTTTCCTACATTTTTGAAAAAAAAAAACCATTTGTTTGTATAGCCGCTACTTGAAGTAGAGTGAACACGAGGGGGCTCTGCTTCTCTCGGCTCATTAACGGACGCAGTCACGCAGCTAAAAATGGCAGCAATGGGCGCTTAAGAAGAGGAGAGGGTAGCGCTTTTTTGCATATTCACTACTCTAATAAAAGTTCATTTTTCTTTTCTTTTTTTTTTGTAGTCGGGTTAAATGAGGGTCTTTTTTTTAAATTTTGGTGCTCTGTTTTTAACGGATTGTCACAACAAAAAAATCGGGCTGCTTTTCATTTTCACGACGAGACGTCAGAGCCCGTTGATGACTATTCTTAACTCTCTTCCTCGCCCCCCTTTTTTTTTATGTCCTAAAATATGATTGAGAATGATACGACTCGTCGCACATTTTTCTATGGCTTTATACTTTTTCGTTTACAATGAAATTACGCTGGAATGTTTCTTTTAGTTCACGTACCTTATCCTATTTGATCGATAATCCCCCGCCCCCTATCTCATCAAACGAAAATGAATCAGTTTTTGTTATTGTTCTTTTTTTCTTTTTTAAAATTATATATTCCATTTGATCCTCCCAATCGGTGTTTGACATTTTTAGCATTTCTTTGTCGGACGGAAAGGGTGTGCCTTTTTAAATATCCTTAAGATTTTTCCGTTATTTCATAACCTTTCGTTGGACAATCAAAGTCGAAGAGATACCATATAACAATCAACGAGATAAAACAAGCAAAGCGTCCATTTTACACAGACAAAAAAGGGACAAGGACCTGCAAACATTTCTGGATTTGATTTTTTTTTTTGTTCTTTCTCATTTTTCAAGTTTCCCTCCTTTATTGAATAATATTCTAATAGGAAACCCCTCCCTCCCCGCTGTAATTCAATATACGTCGAGTTCGCTTTCTTTTTCAAGTCATTGGGATCGAATCTTTTTTTCTGTCTTAAATTGCGTAACTCGACTGCGGACGGATTTGCCATCCGCAAAGACGAAGAGTTTCTTGGAAGCCGATCATCGACCGCATCCGTGAATCTCAAATTCTTCCCCCCCCCCCCTTTGCGTACCATCTTTAGATTGCAGACGAAATAACGTACACTCGTCCGTGCATAGCGATGTAGACACACGGCAAACATACGCAACTATGTTTATGGCTGCAATTCTTTATTATTCATCAGCATTGCAAATGGCGTCTGCTTCCCTTATTTGTTTATATTTATTTATTCAAACATCTTAACTGTTGAATGCGCACTCTGATTACTATTCCCTATTGGAGGAGGAGGGGACAGCAGCCCAGGTGAAAATGACGTGAAATTTCAAGCAAATGGGGAAATTAGGGAGGGGGGAAAAAAAATTAGACGTATTAACTCTGAATCATTTGGCAGGGCTTGTTATTTGTGTGTGTGTCAGTGGGGGGGGTTGAAGGCTGTCGCATCTGCTGTGCAAGTGTGGAGGCTGTCGACTTGAAACCGAGTCGTTTGCGATGCGGATGTCGATATAGAACACTTGTTCCATCTCTAATGTATATTTTAGCAGCGTTGTGGAACGAGCAGGAAGTGCTCCTGTCAAACAATCAATGGACGGCGAAAGTCTGCCAATCCAATCTATCCCCCCCCCCCACCACCTGTACCTTCTTCACCTATTTTCTTACGCAATTGAACTCTTGAAGGACGGGTGTGTCAAATTTTGAATGGAAACACTTTGAAAAGCTGCTCGTTTGCATAGACACAGAGATGATTAGATAACCGAAATGAAGAGCGTTCAAATATGACGGGTGTTTGTTATTTTGGACGCGGAAAATTAAAAAAATGGGGGGGGGGCGGCAAGATGAACGCCGCAAAGTTTTGCTTTCATTTTGGGCGCACGCAAGATCTATTACAAACATCACGGGGGTGGGGTGGGGGGTGGAAGGAAATAAAAATAAAAGAGACGGTAGATAAACAAGACAAGATTTTGTTTTTCTTTGTTTGACGACCGGAAAAGACAAACATGTCGCGGAAGAAGGGCGGCGGTGTGTGTCTTTTCAATGGCGAGTCTTCTCTCCGACCGCATCTTCACGGTCGAATCGATCCCGACAGGTTGCGGGGGTTGACTCTACCGCCCAAGTTGGTGTTACGTATTTAAAGAAAACAAATGGGCAGCTGCTGTGCGCACGTTTTCTTTTCTTTTCTTTTTCAGCGAATCTAAAAAAAAAAAAAAATAATAATTTTCTTGTTTTTCTTGGCGTTAAAAATAAAAATAAAATTACACATTTAAACGAGAAGACAAGAAATCAGCAAAAAAAAAATGATTGGAGAGGGGAGGGGGGGATTCATTAAATATTACGCCGAGCTTCTTTATTTTGTTATCCATCATCTTTATGTGAATGCTAGTAGAATTATTGCGAGCTAGTTGGATAGATGCTAACTATGCAAGTCGCGAGGCAAGAAAGAAGAAAACAGAAGATAGAAAAAGAAAGGCTTTCAGTTCCAACTTTTATGTGTCTATATGACATTCTCATTGATCCGTCTTTGCACAAGCGGAAAAGAGAAGCCGGTTCCCGAGTAGTATATAGCTGCAGCATAAAAGGTTAATTAGCTCGCTTTTCTATGCATGAAAGCAGAAGAACAGCTAGAAAACGGGGGACATCTCGCAAGACTATTTTCAATTTTCTTTATTTTTTAAAAGGTTTTCCATATCAGAGTGGCCTACAGCATTGTGTCCCCCCTTCTTTTTTTTTCCCGTACGTACGTACATTTGTTTGAGATATACTACATAAGTGTATAAATATCAGTCTACTGTTCCAGATGGATTTATTTGCTTTGTTTTATGGAGGCCGTCTTTTGCATCGGTCCTTAATGTTCGGGGAACACAACATTATTTTATTTTATTCGCTTCTTCTTCTTGGGGGCTGCTCAGAATGTCGCACATTAGCAGAATAAAAGGAATTTCCCTTTTTTATTTTATTTTAAATTTATTAGTTCTGTATGTTGTCTCCGTATTCAAATAGGGATGACCCCTTTTTGTATTTACAGAACACATTTCTCTCTTTTTTTCCAGCCGTTTTTTTTTCATTTTCTTGGAAAATCAAAAAAAATAAATAGATGCTGGAAACAAGGCGATGATCATGTTCTTAAAGTTCAAACGGTGATTGAGAATGATCCGGCCGCCATTTTAAGCCGGCCAAGAAATACAAGAGGAAGCGAGTCGGATAACTTTTTATTTTTTTTTAAAGTAAGAAGAAAGAAAGTCTCATCCTTAATAGAGCGAGTCGGCCGGAAAAAACTCCTCCCTTCTGGATAAACAAGAAGAAGAAGAAGGTCAAAAGTGAAGCTCAAAGAAAGAAAAGAAAAAAAAGGGAGAGGGCTCGATGTGTATCTGTCGCCAGCCTCGTCATCCGACACTCCCAACTGCGTTGAAGAGATTCGTTTCTCTTTCTCTTTAGTGTGAGGTTGTAACATTTTCTTTTTTTTCGATGATATTTTTTTGTTGGGCCCGTCCATTGGCGACACGCAGAGGTGCCACCATATGGCGTCCGTCCACAATATAGTACGTCTATTCGTGTGTGTGTGTGTGTAGCAAACTTGAAGAGAGGGTGGAGGAGGGGGAGCTTTTCAAAAGAAGAAGCTCGGAATATAACCAATTGTCGCACAGGGTGGCTCCTGCTGTTCCGCGATGTCCGACTAGACGTGTGGGAGCGTTAAATCAGATTCTTTTTTTTGGGGGGGGGGGGGAGTACGTTACATGTTGACGACTATTTCTACGAAAATTGTAGAGCCCATCGAGTTGAGTAGGGTCAAGCGCAGAACCTCTGGACAGTGTGGCTCTTCTCTGTCATCGCGGATCTATGAATAACACAAGAAGACGCAATTTGAATAAAGCAGAAGCCCTGACATTTTAGGCTTTTTTTTTTTAATTTATTTCAATGCATATCGAAATGATATCGTTTCTTATGATTTGTTGTTATTTGTATAGACATTTTGGAGGGGCTGATGTTCGAAAAATGCGCATGGCATTCGTCACTTTCTAACGAGAATTTCGAGTTTACACGGAGCCAGGGCTATTTGACCCCTATAGGGCCATACTTATTGACGCCCACAAAAGTTGTTTTTATTCCCTGCCCCCTTTCAAACAAAGCAGTTCAAGTAGACCATTTTCACGGTTCGACCAAACTGTACACACCAAATACAGGGGGGTCGTACGTCGTCTGCATTGAAATATCCTCATTTTGAACACACACGTATAAGCAAAAATGAATCAGCTCCAAAGACTTCAAAAAAAAAAATAGCCAAACATAAAATTCCTTAACGGATACGTTCGAAAAAGAAAGGGCTATGTATTTTGGAACACACGACTATATCCCCCCCCCCACACACACAAAACGAGAGGCCAATTTCTTTAAAATACCAATGGCCTATCGTACTCCTCCCTAGCACATTCTGTTGAAGAGACGAGTGCGTTTTGCTTTTGTTTGGTGGAGGAAGTTGAGGATTGTGCCCCCTGGTAGACTTTTCTTTTCCATTTGAAATGATTTGTTTATTCAAGGTCCGGACGACTCCTCGACTGATGCAGTAGCTGCTACTGCTCCTGCTGCTGCTATGGTTTATAATATGCCGTTGCTCGACCGCGCCCTTTCTCTCTTTGCCCGATTTTGTGTGAAAGAAAAAAAAGAGAAGCGTGGCTACTTTATTTCGTTTGGGAACGAAGGAAATGCAAAGTACGACTAGGAAGTGTGTTCTGGCACTACTGTCTACACGCTTTCTCCATTTCTATTCTTTTGAGAGAATAAAACGGATTCATTCAATGATTGTGCTAAACAAAAAACATGGACGTAGGGCCCCTGTAAATGGCAAAGAAGGGGCGTGCCAAAGAGTCAGCCTTTCTTTAATAATGTACGTAACAATAGAGTGAAAGAATGTACTGGAAAACATAAAAAAAAAAAAAGTTTTTTTTAGGGTATTATTTACGGCGATGGTGTGGCGTTGTGTTTGATTCACAACCGATGAATTGAGCGTGAAATGAGACTGGGAAAGGCTGGCCAACCCAGTCGGAGCCACACGGGGACGGAATTCCTCACTGGGAGAAACGTGTGATCCTTTTTTCTTTCTTTTTTGTTAGTCAATTTCAAACATTTCTTTGTAAACTACTTTTACCCTAAATAATTGAGCAATTCTCGCTTCATAAAAAGAAAATAAAATGAAACCCCCAAATAAATTTGAATCGCATTCCATTGTGAATGATGGATGGAATATTTTTCTGGGTCTTAAGAGTTGAAAACATTTCGTTTTAATCCTAATCTCGTTTCATTTCTCAGTGTGCAGCGATCGTAAATTCTTTGTCGTGTTTTACTGTTTATAGCCAAGAGAGTTGAAAAAAAGAGTCTAGCAGAAAGAGAGAGTTTGAAATTGAAGTAAAACGCGTAGATAAAAAGGTCACGGATCACGGAATCGCATATATAAATGCAGTACCTACACACGACTGCTGTAAGGGAGACGAGCACCTGGTGCGCCCCGCTTCTTTTTTTTTGCTGCTCTGTGCTCGGTTTTCCAACCTTTTCAATTGGACGTCGTGAGTTTTCCGCGGGAAAAGCGGCACCTGTCCTTTCCTCTACTTCCGTCTGCCTGTCCGCCCCTCGTGCGCTGTTTTCGGGACACGGCACTAAATATGCAAGGCACACGCTATGCGTCTCTACCGGAGCCTTGTGCATCCTCGTCTATCGCTTTAGCAAGGAAGTATCTAGCGGATAGATGTGTGTGTATCCTTTTTGGGCGATAGCTGCTGGATGCAGTTGGGGACAGAGTGGGTGGAAACATTCTAACGACTAATTACTTGCGCGCTGAATAATGGAGTTAGAGCGAGGCCTGTGCACCGTCGCAACTGTCGGAATCCCAAGTTGAAAGTACAAATTCAAACCGTTTGCCCTCATCATCAGCACGAGTTTCTATCTACTCTTGCTTTCAAACGAAAAAAACAAACAAAACTCTGTCGATCCTTTTCTCTGTTCAGAAAAGGGTAGGGTATCTACATTATAGCGACGAATGAATGAAATTAATTGAGGAAAATGCTTGTTGCTAATTGTTGAAGGCCACGCAAAGTATAGTGGGAAATGCATCAACTATCGAAGCGAACATTTGAATTGCTTGTAGATATAGGGAGATCGTAATGAGCAAACGCTGATCGTCTTACACGACAACAACAAAACATGGACGAGACAATAACTCTGGAATTTAGTTTTTTTTTTTCTTCTTCCTTTAACGGCCCTTGTTGTCTACTGCTATAACTATACTATTATGTAGCGGGAGCCTTATAGAAGCGTTGTCTTTTGTTATATTATTATTATTATGTATACTGTATATATATATATATCCCGTGCGTTAGATACCCAGCACAAACAGAAGAGCAGCCCGAGGAATGCGGCCCTTCTCTCTCTGCGGGTTTTCCTCCAACGGCTGGGCTATGTTTCTTTCAGGGTCTGCCTATCTATATCTCTGCATCGCTCTACCTTTTATTTTTTATTATTATTTTCTTTCTTTTTTGTAAAGCAAAAGAAAAGATTTCTTTACTTGGCTATTTTCCCCTCTTGGAGTTGTACACAATGCAAAGCAGCGCGCCCCGTCCTGCACAAAACATTGCCTGCTGGGATATGGTGGTAGTTTAGGATGCCCGATTTCCTAGTAGCTCCAAGGCCTACATCAACGTCTAGCAGCTCGTCGACAAGCATATAGGCAACCGTTTGGGAGAAAGAAGAAGAAAACAAGAAAATGGGTGGAACACAAGGAAAAGCTTCCTGCTCTTTGGTGGGGTGTTATGTCAGATATAGCTAACACATACTCTCTTCTTTCCTCTTCCCCACAAAACGTGGGGCCTTTGCTGTTTGACAGTGACTTGACGTGGCCACCTTGAGCACAGCTAAAGTTTGCTGCCTTTTTTTGATGATTGGACGCGTTTCTTTCGTCCTGTCCACGGAGAGGCACACGAGTTTTGAATCGAGTCGGTTTTGTTTTTTGTTTTGTTCACAACTCGCTGAAGTTTAAATCGCAACTTTAGTGTCTTTTATTTTTTTAAAACCATGTGATAATAGTTTATTTTGCTAGAAGGACGCACATTGTCGCCAGTTTTTTGGGTTTTTTTTTTTAAACAGTGGGCTGATATTCTTTAGTGTGAAGAAAAAAGGAGAATTTTGAAGTTCGTTTATTTTGAAAAGTAAATTACCCGACGAACGTGACGCGACAAGGCTGACAGCGTGTTGTCTTTCTTCTTTTAGTGCCAACACAACCAAGTGGCACGTGTGATGATTTTTTTTTTTTTCACATTTAGCCCCCCCTCCTTCTTTATGTTTTCTTTTTTAACTAACTCGTAGAGATTTTTGTCTTGTTCTTGCTGAAATTTTTGTCTTTTTTTTTTTTCCGGTGTTGAAAGGCGTCGCCCTGGTGTCCCTTCCGGCCTGTCCGCGCCCCGGGGTTTCTACCGTCTCAAGTTCTTTTGTTTTTCTCAAGATTTCCTCTTTTTTTTTTTTTTTTTTAGTTTTCCGAAATTTGTTCTTGAAAATGTTGTTGTTGTTTGTTAAAAAAATGTTCGAATCGCGTCGGTAGGAGCAATTAGAATTTTCTATAAAAAATAAAAAATATTGGGCAACCCTGTAAAGTCGGGAAGGATGTTCGACTAGCACGCAAGTCCCTTTTTTTTTCATCGTGAGATGCGTGTAGAAAAGTGAATCCAAAAATAATTTGTGATTTTCTTCTTCTTTTCAAGATGCATCATTTAATGAGCTCCTCCCCCGAAACGTTAAACACCAATCAATGAATAATGTGCACTGAATGCCAAAGTTTCGCCATTTTTCTCGCCTTAGCCTCTCGTGTTCTTTTTTTTTTTTTTTTTAACGGTAGTTTAAATGCTCGTTTGCCATTTTCATGAGCTTCACACAGGTCGATCGGTAGAGCGGCTTTTCTGCTTATCTGCGCTGTTCATTTATTTGTGTATCAATGTCAAACATTCAGCCATTTCTTATCAAGAGAAAAAATAGGACAATGTAATTTTACGTTTCCCCCCTTTTTTTTTTCTTCTTATTTTTGCTAAGAATAAAATTTAAATCCAATCACGACGGGTGGCACGATAAAAAAAAGGAGAGGCGAATATTATGGGTTCGTCCAGTATTTAAAAATCAAATCCGCGCGCTCTATTTGATAATTCGGGATCCGTTGCAATGGACGTCGTGAGTCGTTCAAGATTTGACACGCGCCCACCGATCAGAAGCTTTCGCCATTGGAGTTCTATCCACGCTGGTCAGTTCGTGAAAGAAAAAAGAAGGTTGACTCAACCAGCCAACACAAAGAAGAAGAAGAAGAAGAAAAAAATGTTGTTGTTATTCTTAATTAGATTGTCCAAGAACGACGATGGTGACTCTGTATTGAAGTGGTCGCCCGGGATCTAATCACGCTGATGGGCCTTCTCAATTTTGTTCTTTCTTTCTCCCCTTTTTCGTGACAAATAACAAGTCGGCAATGCCCTGCCTATGATGCGTCTCTATAAATATCTAGTGTCTTGTATAGTATAAAAATAAATGGGATGGGATCTATATACCACTTGTGGTATGAAAACGATCTGCATTGCGGTCAACATTTTTTTTCTTTCTTTTCTCTTTCGTATAGGTCGCAAACACACAACGATGTCTAACTCTGTTGACTGCTTGTGACTTTCTCTATATCCCCCACACGCCCAATTCTCTCAATAGCTCCCCCCCTTCCCCCCGGAAAAAAAAGAAGGGGGAGAGACAAGGAGTGATGACACGACAATGTTAACGTCGTCGACGTCGATTGTCATAGCTCAGGCGACTTAGATATACCAAGAGTTTTCCTCTTTTCTTTTTTGTTGGACGTTTTGGTGGTTGGGTTATGTCAAGAATAGAAAAGGCTACACACAGAGAGACGCACACGGAGCTACTAACTGTACTACAGAGGATAGTGGGAGTTTGTCTAGTTGTTTTTATAGCCGGCGTGTATCCCATTGAGTGTGTGTAGCGTGTCACGAGCTCGCGGTACAGTTCTCTTCTAGATTGTATGCCAGTATTAAAGTCTAAAGCTTGGACGCTAGCAGACTTTCACGGCTCCTGCGGTCTCATCGCGACCATAAACGATATGGTGAGGGGGGGTAGCTTGTACGTTTCTGGATGTCTGTTACTCCACCCAAAATATATTAATACAAAACAAAAAAAAAAGTTTCATTTTCGGGAATTGCAGTGGCTCGCTCTCTTAGTTTTTTTTTCTGTGTGTTTTTACTCTTATTATTATGATTTTTTTTTTGTTTTCATTTTTATTAGGTTTTATTTTTTCGTGTGTGTGTTGTATGTAATAGAAGCAATGCAGTAGAACTATAGGGGACCCCGCAGACGGACAGGAGAACGAGGGTGGGATATGAACTAGAATATCTAATCTTATCGTCATCACTTCTCATTTTTCGTTGCTTTCACTATCAGCTCGTCGTGTGTTGTTTAGTTAAGGGAAACTGGAACATCTTTTTTTATTTTTATTTTCAGGGTGGGGCTGTGCCCTTGTTACTCTCCGAGTCTATTTCATAATTCTTTTCTTTTAAAGTTTATCATTTTTTTCGGGAGAGAGAAAGGGAGGTTTATGGCTGGAATTTCCCAACTTGTTTTCTTTATTATTCAAATGCCAAAAAAAAAGGGAAGAAAAGTCTGTGAATAAAGTAGCAACTACCATACCCAAAAAACGCGTATTGTATTCAACTCTCGGAGCGCACAGTCGGACAACAACAAAGAGAATATAGAGAGAAATGTAGATCAGCTTTTCGTGCCGTGTTGGGAGGGAAGCGAGGAGTTTTGCATATTAAAATCTGGGACTATGGGAAGCCGGTTTCGTATGGCCTTTGCATCCGTTGAAAATTTCGGAAAAAAAGACAAACAAACAAACAAAACAAGCTGGTCCTAAATCGATGTCTTGGTTGAATCAACTGCACAATAGCCAACGGGTGAATGTGTGTTGTATATATTTACCTTTGAGGTGAGCCGGTAACGTGCGGGAGTTGTGAACAGCCGCTGAATTTCCCATCGCTTTTCGAATCTATAAATAAGTTCATCCGTGCGCTTTTAGCATATCGGCCCATATGGAATTCGATGCGAACGCGTGTTTCTCTATGGATATCAATCAAATCTGAAAATTCAGCTACCGCGCGTTTCATTCGATGTCGTGGTGTCACACAATGGCCGCATCGGCTCATCATTTTCCAATAAGATTTTCCTATTTTTCTCGGGTTTTAGTGAATTGGTTGTTTGGTGAACAGACCACACACGTCGAGAACTTCTTTTCCGTTGATGCTGATCTACTTGTGTTGCAAGGGAAACCGTTCTCAATGAGATTACAGAGACACGCTTGAAAAGGTCGATTATAAATGTGGATTATACACGGCCCACACATCGTAATCCCATACACATTTTATGACAAAAAAAAAATTATTCTCGAGCTTCTTTATTTTTTTATTTTTTTTGTGGGACGGTTGATCCGTTCCGGAGGTCGACGGCAGCACGCGCTGATCCTGCGCGTCAATGACAACACACAGCCGTCGCATCTCTTCATCCTCTGATGGCCATTCCTTTTCTTTTCTTCTCTTCCTGGGGTCCTTAAAATTCTTTGCAGTTGGGGGTTGGGCACTTTCCTCTCGTTGATGTTGTGCGTCGTCACCTTCTTCACTCGACGGAAAGAAATAAAAGGGACAAATAATCGTTTTGTTCCGTTCCAGTAGAGACGAGGATTTTCAATGGAATTTCTCAATTCTCGAGAGAGTCGAGAGGAGAACAAAAAAAAAAATGAAACGGGCGCCGTGAAGATCCGGCAAATTTTAAAGCGGACACGAATCAAACTCCCGCGTTCGCATACCGATCGCATCAGCGGCTCACGATCGTCCTTCATTTTCGTCCCATTCGTTTTTTTTTTTCTTTCCACGTCTGCGCTCGTTTTCTTTTCAAAATTCCATCTCTCCCTTTTATTGTTTTTCTTTATAAGGGTTTTAAGAAACCACGGGAATGTCTATCTCGTATTGAAATTTGTTTAAAAATCGACTCCCGTTTCACCTTGGCCGAGACTGGGTGTCGTCTGGCCGATGATTGTCGCATAAGTGGGCAACGATATTGTTTTATGTTTTATTTTAAATTCTGATTACGTTGGATGGCGGTCGTGGCTGTAAAAAGAAAAGAGGGAGCGAAAAAGGAGCCGAAAGGACAAACAATCAAATAGTAAAGATTATTCCTTTTTTTTTTTTTTTCTGTGAGACATTGGGGGGGGTCGGTCGCTAGAGACAACAAAAACACTAAGAATTGTCTGCTTGATTTGTATTTTTATTTTTTTTTTTTCGTCGTCTTTTGTTTTCTGTGTGTCTACTTTCGGTATCACAGATAGAGAAAAGAAGGAGCTTGTGCCAACTTTTTTCTTGTTTTCTTCTTCCTTAACCCTGAGCGGTAGCCGTAGCACATCCGCCTTTTGTTTGGACGGCCCGCCGACCGGAACGGAATGGCCCTGAAACACATACACACACATAGGAAAAAAGAAAAGAACCAAACAAACCTTTTAATATTATACAAAGATAGATAATGCTGAAAGAGAGGAAAGAAGAAGCTTCTACTTCAAACATTTTCGGCTTCTTTTATTATTATTATTTTATTTTTGAAAACGTTTCCTGATTTCTATATTCAAATCCTGCAACGTCCCCCTTTTATTTCTCTTATCGAAAACAAACAACAAAAAAAAGAAGAACTCACACAGACAGAAGAAGAGTGACATGCCAATTCAATCAAGTCGTTTAAAGCATTTTGTTTTGTTTTTTTATTCTTGGAAAAATGTTCGTTTTGTGTGGATCCGTTTGAAAACATGGCAGAAGCAGCTGCCCCTCCTTGATGACCGGTGACCTTATGCACTTGAAGAAATTTTACTTTTCGTGTACGAACGGGAACGGACGGGGGGGTCTTACTCTCTCCGTTGGGAGCCCCTTTTTGTTTGGCCTATCGTCTGCTATCTTTCAAAAGGGAAAATGACAGATTATGCACGTCTTCAGAGTCACCAGAGGGATCCTTCTTTTGTAAACCCCCCTCGGATGCTCACCGCGAACTCGGTCGAAGAGAAAGAGAGACAGGACAGCCGGGATTTAGGAAAAGAAAGAAAATAAATAGCTTCTTTTTTTTTTGGCTGTGAACGATGAACTCGTTTTGAATACGGCGCCTCCCCCTCCACCGAAAAATGAGGTACACATATCTTCCTAAATTCGATATGCATAATATAGTATTACTATACTATACAACTTGATATGAAAAAAACATTGTTTTGCGGCCAACAATGGGCCGACTTCCTGTTCAAATATTGACACAACGTTTTGATAGCTTCAACGAATGAAAATGTTTCGATTTATATTCAAAATGGTGTGTGTGTGTGTTTCCTCTGGCACTCACCTGGTGATGTCATCTCAGTTGGTGGGACCCCTGTCAATCAATTCTATTGGCTTTGGTTTCATTTCTATACATCCTTCCTGTTTTTGTTTTTTTCTAATTTAAAAGCCGGCAGTAGAATGAAATCAAAGGGAATTGTAATACGAGGGAATGGTAGTAACTGCAGCTACAGGGATTGAATTGGATAATACAAAAAAATAAATACATACATATACCTATTTCGATGTACAAAAGTAGTCGGTGATTCCCTCACGAGACCACTCCAATTGATCCTCCTTTCTCCCCCTCTACGTCCGTGTTGTTATTTCGAGTTTATACAGACAATAAATCCTTTAGAGCTTTTTTTCTTTGATCGCGCTAGCAGAGCGTGATTTCAGCCGATCTGGCCGATTGTTTTTTTGTTTGTTTTTCCCTCTGCGTGTGTATGTTGTTTTTTTGTTTTATTATTTGAAAAAACAATTTTTCTCAAAGTCTCTTCTTTTTTCTTTCTCCATTGCCTTTGCAGACGTGAGGTGGCACAGAGTTGAAAGTGAGTTTGACCATCCAGGCTAAAGAAGAAGAAGAAAAAAAAAATCGTGAGTCGCGTAGTCCGGTCACGTTTTCTGGTGCTGGCCCAGTTGAGTGCTTGTATTTCTCTCTTCTACATCTCCCTATTTTTATTTTTTTGTCCCTCTACTTTTGGATGGTAGTCTTCTCTTCTTTCTTTTTTTTTTTTTTTTGGGATGCCATTGCAGAGAGCTTCTCATTTCGTTTCTGCTCGTAGATGTTCTTCATAGAGGGGGCAGGTGGCTAACCTTTTTGGTTTGTTCCCTTCGCATAGCGCCGGGGCAGGTTGCTCGGCTTCCAATCTCTTTGAATAGAAGCTAACATTTATAATCTACTGTGTGCATCAACTCTGCGGGGCGACTCTCTTTTTTTATCCCCTCGGAAAATGTCTGCGATAGGACGACCCAACTCTGCCCCCTTCACTTTATTTTAAAGCCACCGACCATCAGAAATAAAAAATAAAACAAATTCCAGGACTCTTTTTTTTTTTTAAAGGAACGAACGATTGATGCAGTTCGGTCAAAGTGTACAGGGGGACCTTAGTGGGGTAGTGAGCCACTGGTAGTAAAAATAAATAAAATAAATAAAAAAGGTGAGTTCAAAGTGCGCGCGCGCACTGCTCTCTCTCGCCTAGCTGAGAAATGATGTGTCGTCCCAACCGCTTCTTCTTTCTTTCAGTGTTTGACTTTTTTTTTTCCTTTTTTTTATTTTAATTCCTACTGCCGTGTGTTGTTGACCGAGTCTCAGAAAGTCAGAGCTGCATCTCTTTTTTCTCTGGCTCGTAAAAGAAGAATTCGATTTCTTTTCTTGCAGCTATTTTCATGAGTTTTTGTGCTGCCATTCACCGTGCAATATATCTATGTTCCACCTTTTCAGCCATTGCCCAATAGGTCTTATTGCTTGATTTTTTACTGCCTCTGCTCGATCCTTCTCCCCAGCTAGCCATGTTTAGAAAGCGTCGTGAAACGGCAATCAATGCGACTTTGTTCATGTCGAGCTCAATCGCTCGTGTGTGTTAGACGTGATGCTACAACTGTTATACCTCTAAACCCAAACGTACGTTGTTTTTATTTTCTCTCTCCACCAGCAGACATCCAACCTGAAAATTGCATTTTTATTTTTGCGTTGAAAGTCAAAACAAAAAATCGAATTATACGGTTTAATGAAGCGTTAGAAGAAGGGGGATTTGATTGCTCTGATTGAACTTGTTAATGAAGAGGCTAGAGAGACTGTGACAATCAAAACTTAAATGATTCGATGATGGTCTGAAAGACTAGCAAGAACGGGAGAGTTTTGAAGGGATGATGCATCAAGAAACAAGTTTGATGCGATCGTGTTCAAAAGTAAGCCAGCGACAGCTGACGAACCCTGGCGTAATCATCACCACGGAGATGATGGCGTTTTGTGCAAAGTTACTTGCTCACTTTGGCGTGTAATGCATGAGATTGCATCTACGTTTAGCTACAAACTGCTTTATACATACAAGCGTGGAATAAAAAAAAAGAAAAACAGATCCAAGCGTAAACAAAAAGCAAACATTTCATTTTTTTTTTTAAATCAGCCATTGAATTTCTTCCTCGCTAATGATCCGCATTGGTTCCGCGATGGCTTCCTTGTGTATTTTTCTTTTTGAACCATTCCGCCGATTTCAGTTTACATGTAGTCATCATCCGATGCTTTTTTTTCCCCCTCTTTTTCAAAGAAAAAATAATCAAAACAACAACAACATTTACACATTTCTATCGCCAAAAAAAAACTATGCGCCGGCGCAGCTGGATGTCGTGTTGCGCATGAACCACATTCTTGCATGATGTTTCTCTTTTTTCTTTAAGCTTTGAAATGTTTATTTTTTTTTTGTCTATTTTACTTTGAATTACCGTACGCATTTATTATCATTTTTCTTTAAATGGAATATTTGCTAGTACGATAGTTTCCCTGAATTTGTGCCGATAAGAAACAGTTGAAGAAAAAAGCCATTAGTTGTGATATGCCTGGGTGCGGTCGCCTGGACATTTTGTGTTCGGGGGATCTGTGTGGGCTTTAACGGCCGTAGGGGGATGATTTGGTTCAAGCGAAACGAATTGGCTCGACACGAAATTTGTACAGCAAAAAAAAAAATAAAAGGACCTTTACACATATGAGAAAAGATTGAACACAAAAAGAGAAAGAAGCCCAGCAGGACCAGCAGCTAGAAAAGAAGAGATGGGGGGACGTGTACACATTTTAAAGCCATGGCGGCCATAAACAACATCTCCCAAAAATGACCTTGTCCAAAGTATTATCTGGCCGAAATGAAATCATAACGGGCGCTCGTTTTGCTCCGTAATTGCCGGGCGATTCTTTTCTTATTATTTTTGTTTTTTTTTCCGACATGACAAATTGCCGTCAACTTGGACGTGGGTTTCGCCCTACGGTCGCGCCATCCTACAATCAACTTTTCTCTTTCAGGGCTGAAAAAAAATTTAAGGAAGAAAATGATTATTAAATGGCTGGTTATTTGAAATATTGCAGTCTTCTATGTAATCGTATTGTTCGGCAAAAAGGCGGCCATTATTATTGAAAGTACTTTTGACTAGCACTGCCATACATCAGTGGAAAAATCGGCCCAATTATTCCTCTCTTTGCCAAAGTCTCTTGTAGAAAAGTAGCAGACGAATACTTAAAAGAAAACTTGCTACTGCAAACAGCCAATTGCTTACATTCAGGCAAAAAAAAAACAAAAACTTTTGCCCGTATATAACAACTTGGAAATCTAGAAAAGAAAAAGTTTTCAAAAACATTTCTTCTTTTCTTGAAGGAAAAGAATGAAAAAAGGGAAATCAAAGCCGTAACATCAGCCACGTTTTCTGTTATACTTTCGATCATATCCGCCATTTCTGCTAGAAAAGAGAGGTTGGGGCAGAAAAAAAAAACCGCCGTAAGAGGGAGGTGGTGGTGGTACGTACTAATAGGCCGCGTGGTCGCCAGTTTAGAGCTTCAGTCCCCTCCTGGACGCCAGGCGAGTCAGACGTGTCCGTACCTGTCCGTACACGATTTCAATCGTTCCCCAACCCCATTCCGATCTGACTGGAAAAAATAGGAGAAAACAAAAGTTTCATTTTTGGATTTGTGTGTGTCTTGAACGTTTTACTTTCAAACTCTTTTCCTCGAGTGGCGAGACGCACAAAGAAACTTTTTGCAAACGAATTTTTGTCGATTTTTTTAACTTTGAGTGTCTTTTTACGCGATCGTGATCCTAAAACAAGTCGAGAAGTGAAGAACGGATCAAAGATTGACGACAGTCAACAGCTGTTTGCCTCTTAAAACTTGTGCTGTGAGACAACGAAATCGAGAGAGAAGCGGGACGGTTCTCTCAATCGCTTGATCTTATTTTCGTGTGTGTCGGGCGTGCCGAACAACGTGTCATCTTTATAACCCGCGTGTTGTTTTTTTGTTTGTGCAAAGATAAAAAAAAAAAAAGAGATTTTAGAGGATATACCGTCTATATATTTTTAGCATTCGAACGACAAACATCGTGTCTTCATGGCCGCTAAATTGGAGACGGACAGCAGCCGCTAGCAGCTGCGATTATCCTTCTGTATACCGTGCATCTTTCATCATCATTTTCTCTCGTCAACAAGGACTACCAACTATTTTTCTGGTAAGTGTAAAATACTTGAATGTTCAGTAGCAAAACAAGCCTTTTTTTGTGTGTGTGTGTGGGAAACGCCCATGCGACCTCGTGTTTGCTTTCCCCATATTTGTGTGAAAGTGCTCCAAACTGCTATGCTAATGGCATTAGATATGAATCTTTTTGTTGGGGATGGGAGACATTTTTAGCTATGTGCTTTACGCGCCATTTTTGGAAAAGGGGGGGAAATAATAATGGCGCCAAAAAAAGTCCACCCTCCTTCTAAAATCATTTTGAGCTCATTTAAATCTCTTGACCTTGTTTTTTTTTGTCTCTTGCTAAATATTTACCTAACCCTTTTTTTTTTTTTTTTAAACGAAATCGCGTGCTGCTGAACAAGATTTTTGCATATCTCCACGTGTCCTCCCCTCCCATATCATTTTCAATGCGTATCTCATAACTCGGTCGTAGGACATTTGATACGAATAGGATGGTAATTAATATACAGGCTATTTTGTGATTGGGTGTTGCTGCAGCCGCGTGTTTCATTTGTTTTTTCTCGATGGAAGAAAAAAAAAAGGTGAACCACCGAAGCGCGGCTAAGACGCTGCTCTGATGTTGAAATGGCGGTTGGTTTTTGCCCAGTAAGAAGTAAATAGAGAACGGACTATGAGGTTGGCGGTACATATATTCTAGTATACACACGACATACACGCTTCACTTGATCCGATCCCTTCAAAGCATTTTTTTTTTTTTTTCAACCAGAGGATTTATTTTTTGTCGGAGGAAAAAAGGGGGAGAGACTGAAATATTGATCACAAAAAGAAAAAGTAAGAATCTAAAATATATTGAAGGTAAACATAAAAGAAGTGGTAACCGCGTCGTATTTCAATGGCCCACCTAGTTTTTAAAAAATAATTCCCAAGCTCTACTGCTGCGCTTATTTGCCAACTGTGTGTGATCGACTGGATCAGATTCTTTTTTGAGGGGTGCCGCATATCGGGTCAGTTTCAATCGCGGCATCGAAGTAGAATCACAATAGACCCATATCTTTTTGGCTCCATCTCTTGTTCGATTCGTCTGGGGAGAGCGCAGCGTGTGCTGGAACTTTTGATTCACGGATCAGCAATTGTATGATAATGCACTTTAATCTGAGCGGTTGCCATGGCAACGCCGAGCTGTACATTATTTTGTGTGTGTGTGTGTGTGCATATCATACCGAAGAGGTCGTCTGTTTTTTTTTTCGATTATTAAGTAGGTACGCTATAAATCCCGAATGAAAAAGAAAAGTCGCTAGTGAAAGAGGGATCAGAAATCCTTTGCCTCTACATAAACCCCCGGGAAGCTTTACTCCCCAAGTTTACGATGACGACGAAACTGCAATCACCCAGGGAAATGATGTCATATTCTTTTTGGCCTTGCTGCAGAAAATGTCTCCATTTTGAAACCGGATCATGTGCCGCACATTTATTTCTATATCGGGCAATTGATTTGCTCCACACACACAAAATTCACCTTGGTGAATGTGAAAGAGGGGATGGTTTTGCGGTTTCCGAGTCGGTCTTTTCGACAAGTGGTTAAGGTAATTACACAGTGTTTTGTCGAGTAGGTGTGGTGGTCATCTCCTACCGGACACGGGCGGTTTGGTGTCTATCTTGTTTTAAAAAACGAGCTTGGGGCCTTGCGGTTTCCCTTTTTATTTTTAGGGTGTCTGCACGGACGTAATTCATCGCTTTGAATCATATCCCTTAAAAAATAACGAGTTTAGTGTATATACATTTCCCTTCAGATATTCTCTCTCTCTCCACTTCATTTTCGTTCTTTTTCCCCCGCCGTTTCCCCTCATTCTTTCCGGTGGATGGATAGCGTTGAGTAATATAACCAAAAAAATGAGAGACGGACCACATGTATGGAGATGGCGTCTATATACTTAAGAAGCTCTCCATCTTAATCAAGGAGCTCTATTGTCTTTTAATCTTCTTTTTTCTCGTTGGACCTCCTCAAAAGGCGCTCTCCGCCACGGACGGCAGGATTGGACAGCTCAAAATGAAGTTGATTGACTGGATGAAATCAGTTTTTGCCTTATAGCTCTTATCCTCTACATTGTATGCACCACCATTTTTCACTTTGACGTTGAGACGGACTTTTTCTAAAAAGATCTTTTCTCATTTTTTTTTTTTTTCCTATTTCGTCTGAAAACATCGCCGTATAAATTTGACTCGTGTTCCTTACCGCTGTGTTATGTATCTATCTAGAGAGAGGGAGAGAAGCAACAATCGGTCGTGAGGGGTTCCATTGCGTAGCGAGAAGAAATCAATAACACGTTAGAACACGAAACCCGTTGCTTGACATTAGGTGCCCAGCATCCGGTTTTTTTTTTTTTGGAGGAAAGACTCGTTATTTGAAAACTTGATTCGCCACATTTGCGGTTGTCTTCCTGGGAGGGCGACACGAAATCAGATCCATTAGTCGGGTTTCATTTGCGAGCTGTACGTAAACTGACGCAATCGCGGTAAAATCGAGGTCCCAACAGCTTTTTTTTTTCGGTGATGCTTTTACAATCTCATTTTCTTTCTTTCTTTTAAACAAGGGTTTTTGAAAGTCGAGAAATGGTTTCATTGGCTTGTTCTCACCTTTTTTTTCCTTCGTTTTTGGGTGGATGGAGAGGAGGAGGTTGGGGGTTCTTGAGGTTTTGGAAATCATTAAATGTGTTGAAAAAAAAGAAGAAAATGCACGTCCGTAAAAAGTTGTTTCAAGGGCTGCAGTTGTCCAAGAACCTTGGACCCTTTGGGGGGGAATTGTAGATGGAAATCAAGTGTAGACTACCTGCCTACTAGAAAGAAAAGAATAAAAGCCACTGTGACCACCGCCTTCTTTTTTTACCAACCAGTGGCTCTCTCAATTCATTTTGCCTTCTCCTTATTTTTTTGCTTGTTGTTGTCTCCAAACTTGCCACTTTTTTTTTTCCCTTTTTGAAAAATAATTTCACTGATGGTAGAAAAGAACGCCCGGCAGAGACACGCACATTCTATAAGGGCAGACCAAACACACTCGTCCGTAATTATCGTGAAGCACGTCAACCCCTGGCGTGCAGCCCGAATAACAGTCAGTACTGGAGGCGGCTCTAAAGAAAGAGAGAATAAAAAGAAGGGCTATTCTTTTTTCACATCTCGTTTTTTAAAATATAAGGTCCATTTATTTTTTCAAAGTCATTTTGGCAATAGTGAATTGCTTCAAGTGCTTCCTTCAAACAAGTACTGCCAACTACCAGGCTCCTTTTCCTATCCCCGTTTGTATATAATAGCAATCACGGTATGATGATGTCGGTGGCAAATGGAACAACCGGACAAACCTGTGCGCCTTTTTCTCCCTTGCGTGTCGGGTTTCATGAACAAATAATAAAAAATATGGAAAAGAAGTTCGTTTTTATTTTTTATTTTTTTGCTCTTATCTCTTTCGTTTTTTGTTGTTGTTTACGTAGACTTTTTCCAGTCCAAATAGACGGACAATCTCTCATGGGGGGATTTCAGTAAAAATCTTTGTCAGAAAGCCAAATCCCTTTTCTTTTTAGCGCCTCATCGCAAACGCCACCAAGAAAAGAAAAATCATAAATCATAATTAGTTTGATTTATGTTTTTTAACGGTTTTTTTTTTCAGGTTGTGCCCAGCCCAGAAAACTTTTTTTTTCTTTCTTTATAGACGCACATAATTTAAAAATGGAATTGAGGTTGAACTTTTTCTTCTTTCTTTCTGATGTTATCCGAATGTTGTTTTGGCTTTGCTGTGTCTCTTCGCCACATGAAAATTGAGGGCTTAGCCCCTTAAAAAGAATATCACGCTGTGCGAGGCCATCGATCCTCCAGGATCAGCGTCAGAAACGAAAGTAGAAGCTAAAGAAGAAAACAAATCGGAGAACTGCATAAAACGGATATGTTTCTTCTTTATTTTCGGGACTTTGACACGAACATTCGACCCTTTTGTTGTGCCACTGATAGGACACGCGAAAAAAAGAAAGAGAACCGAGATCAGTAGACTCTTGAACAGAATACAGTGTAGATGGTGTTCACGCGTGATAAACATGGGTTTTCCTTTCCGATGCAGGAATCTATTTCTTTTTTTTTTCTTTTTGGCTCCAGTATGAGGAGGGAAGAAAAAAAAGAATGTTGTGTATACAGAGAGGAAGACTCCATCGGGATTTTTTTCTATTCCAATGCGAGGACATTTTCTTTTGCCGTCCGTGTCTCATTCTAATCGTTCCCTGTGCGCTGCTTTGTCCTGGAATGTCTCTGCAGTTTTTCCCCCCTTTTTTTCTTTTGTGAATCGACGCGAGTATCAAAACGACAAAGACTTGGTATCCTATTTGATTTCGTGCATTTCAAAACAAAAAATAAAGAGAAACACACGCAAGTCAACCTGAAAGAAAAACAGGCAAAGGTCTTGCGAAATCGATAATTCACGGTCTGACGTCACTGGGGGGTATTTTATTTTTGCCTTGTCAATTGAGGACGGTACTCATTTGTTTCATTGTGTATCGAAACATCCAGGGGATTGTCCACATTGTCGACAGGATCCGCCTTTCTTTACTGTCTGCAAGAAAATGAAGCAAACTAAAGGGGTGGGGTTTGAAGGGGGTATTAGGGGACGTTCGCACACGAGCCCTTGAGAGAAAAAAGATGACGGGAGAAGAAGCCAAAAGGGAAACGGGGGGTGATGGACAGCAATGAAAGAAAAAAAAAAGTACATAATTTTTAAATCCTCCGTTGGGGCGCTACTGTCGTTACTGCGTGTCGTGAAGGAATGCACGAGGCGAAAAGAGCGCGCTCGTGTCAATTAGCGTCGTCTGTACCCCTCCCCCATTACCACCGACTCTCCCTATCCGTCCGTGCGCGTGTTGTGACTCTGGCACCCCCCAACCAAGTCATCGCCGACGTCTTCACCAGCGTCTTTTCTTTTCTTGCGTCGTTCATTGTTCCTGAAATCCGACGATGGACGTGCGGATATGCATAATGATCGTCCCTGTTTTTAAGCTCAATAATCGTTTGGCTGAAATAGAGGGGCAAAAAAACGTTCACCATTTTTTCGCCCCTTATTCTGTGTCAAAAAAAAAGGAAAGAAGATAAAGAGACCACATCCGATGGATGGAATGGCTGGCTGGTTTTCAGATGGATTCTCAGTAGCGGTTCGAAACTGGCAACATCCACCATAGCAAGTAGACGAAGAAACAAGATAAGAGGGGGGGGAGATCTTGTTGTCGAGAGTTTCGCCCTCTCCAAAAGCTTCCAGCGTTCGTCAGCATTTGTTTGATATGCATCTTTTATTTTATTTTTATATTCTCCCAAACTTTTTCTTTTCTCGGTTATATTATACATTCTCTTGAGGAAGACGGAGATAGTACAATAGCGCGGGAAAATTGTAAGTGTGTAGACATGCACATAAGAAGGAAAGCGGTGTGTATGTACATAGCCTGGTAGCAAACTCTTTCGGTCGCTTATCCATCAAGATCGCGACCCCTCTTTAACTGACTTTGATGATGAGGGAAGAAGAGAAGAAAATAAAAGAGGGGGGTGGGTATGGGCGGCGGGAGTCGGCTCATCATCATCAACATCCACTCGGGCGATTGTGTATTGCGCGCGCCCAGTTTTCTCGTCCAGCAACAACTTTTTTGTTGTTGTTTTACGTCTGCGTGATCATCAAGGCCAATTTCACAAAAGATGTACGACTGCTTTGACCGGCGTCTTCTTGTTTCATCTTCTTGTTATTAACGTTTTTTTTGTTTTTTATTATTCGCCTTTTATTTCGTTGGTCTCGTTCCTAATATCAGTCCAGAGGGGGACTCACGGTATAGCAGCACAATGTAAGTAGTGTACTATACATTGTGTGTAATAGAGGTCGGGGTAAAGGGGAGCAAGAATCTTCTTTACTTGTTATTGAGGGGGGAGGGGGAATTATTTCTCTGTGTTGATCCTCTTTTGTTCTCAGCGCAATAGCCTATGGGTTTTTAGTGGGGGTGGTGGTAGTAGTGCTGGTAAACTTTGATGTAACAGGCCAACGAGTCAGTGTCCGGTTTTGTCTTGCAACAAACGAAAATGGCGCATGCTGTTTTATGATTATTTTTATATGAGCTCGACGAGAGCTAATCCCTATGCATCATCATATGTGCCCAATGGTTTTTCATCCACCCTTCCTTTGGCCGTTTCGTATTGTTCCTAGTTAATACTTACTACCGAATATTACATACGTTGCCCCTCTCTTGCGCGCTAGTAGTAAATACTCTTCTTTATACGCGGAGACTGAACGAGAGAAACGCATCCGGATCACAAAGTTTTCTAGGCACCCCTGAAAGTGTTTCGCGTGTCTTCGTATTTGGCTAATTAACTTTAATGTTCTACATATCCAGAGAGGATGTGTAGGTTGAAAACGCGAGACCCGAGAGAGAGAGGTCATTCTTATTTGCTTTGTAATGTAGGAAAAAAAATGTGATGGAAAATTATAGAATTGCATTAGCCATTAAAGAAAATAGCCGTATATCGTGGACATTTCAGTATCAATATATGGCTTGGCTGGTGGCAGCTATCTACCAACTATAAACGAAGAATTATGGGTTTGTCCGGCGGCTGCTCCACAAAGAAAAAAAAAGGAATTTCTTTTATTTTCTTTCTTGTGAACAATATCGACCCACCTCGGTGCCAAAATCCCGCCCCAATGGCCAATCCATACAGCCCGGAGCAGCTTGGCAAGTACGGCGACCATCCTTCCATTTTTCTTTTTAAACATATCTTTTATTTCTTGTTGTTGTTCATGTCTGCTTGATTGATTCAATCAAGTCACACAACGACCTTGCTACAAACCTATCGATTGATAAAGGGTGGCCTGCAATTTGGGGCGTGGCTTGTCTTCTCTCCGCGGGAAAAAAGAAAAAAGAAGCACATTTCTCTTTTCGTGCATTTTCGTGCGTGCGAGTCAAAGTCTTGTTTGCGTGGGTACCGTTCCACCATCGATCTGCCGTTCGTTTTTAAATGCTGTACGAAGGGTATAGCGCCAATGTTCACCACACGGTTGCATACAACACCGGCGGGCTTTTGCTTATTCCATTTGAGAAAGGCAAAATTGACTTGACACACTCACGCACGGTATACCATTGTATCGACTCTTCAGTTTAAAAAAATATATATATATTTAGAGCGGCTAGGCTTTTTCTCCTTCTTTCCATTACGAAAAAAAAAGGGGGAAAGAAGATGTCGGTGACGACGGCGTCCGTCAGGTTCCCGTCATCGATCGCTTACGGGCAAACCTTCCTATTTGATTAGACAGGTGGCCCCCAGGCGTTTCCCCTTGTTTAGTTTTTATGTGATATATGCACCGGGGTTAACTGTTGCGCGCGTGTGAAACCCAAACACTTTGATCGAAATTGATTTTTTGTTTTTCTTTTCTTCTGGGGGTAGGAAAGGGCGTAGGAAAAAAAACAAGAAGAAAACAAAAACAATTTTTTTTTTTTCTTTTCTAATTGGATTTCTTATACCTATCTTTTGTGAATACTAACATTTTCGCAACAAAATGCTGTTCTGTCTACTTCCCCCCTACTCTTTCTTGGCTGCATTCGTCCTTTTTGCCCCGAAGTGATGAAATAGTTAATCGGATTAGGTTGTGTCGAGTGCTTCTTTTTATTTTTATTTCATCATCATAGACTACCGTTTTACGTTTGACTGTGCATAGCACACCCCCTCTTCTTTTTTCCCCCACGCTAAACAAGAAGCACGACATCAAAGGTGCTGCTCTCGCATTGTACGCCTACAGAACGTTAGTAGACAGCTTAGAATCCACTCGGTCGAATTCGAAAATGAATTTTTATTTTCCTTAAGGCTGCTCTTCTTTTAAACGCTCTCACTGGCAGACATAGGAAAGAGCTTTAAAAATAGAAATACAGTCTGTTCTAGCCGTATCGCAATCATTACTCGCAAACTCTGAAACTCCACTTTCCTTGGGTGTGCGATGACGTCAGTAGGTAAAAGACTTTTTCGTATTGGGAGGCAAAAGGTAGCAGTACATTTTTGATTGGATTATTACTGCACCGTATGGTCTCCAGACGCGAGGGAATTGATTTTTAATATGGTCGTGGTGAAGAGGGACATTGAGAAAGATCTGTGGGGATAAATGCAGTACGTTTTGTTGGGAGGGCTGTAAAAAAAATTTAAAATAAAAATGGTGGGCATAATTTTGATTGGGTCCACTACCCAAAAACGGAAATCCCGTCCTCGAAAATAGGCCGGATGGCGCGCTCCGCATGAAATTTTCACTCTTGCACCGAGACTTATTGGTACGAATGGCCATCTCTTTTTATATATCCCACCTTTCCTGCGGCTATTCTTTGAAAATTCATAATGAAGGAAAATTGTGTTAAAAGTCCACCTCGCTGTACGTCGAAAGGAAAAGGTTCTTGGGTTATACGAGCTATTAGTGAACAATGATTTCTTTGATTTCACGCTTGATTTCGATCGTTTTGTTAGGTCGGCTAGCGAATCGAATCGCCTAATAATACCACGCACTTTATCTCGCTTTATTTATTGATGTTATTTTTAACACGACCTGGGGGGAAAAAAAAGGGTAAAATGGCCGACGAGATGATGATGATTCTCTC
Source organism: Daphnia magna (assembly GCF_020631705.1). Lineage (NCBI taxonomy): Eukaryota > Metazoa > Arthropoda > Branchiopoda > Diplostraca > Daphniidae > Daphnia > Daphnia magna. The sequence continues at coordinate 752,554 of NC_059190.1, read as the reverse complement.
TTCAAGGGACTGTTTCTTCATCTCGCTCTTGTAATACAAAGAACTTTACGATGATGATGATGACAGTGCAACAATTTGAGATCAGGCAATATTATTGTCTCTTATCGTGTTCTTCTTTTTTTTTGTCGAATGGAATGCCTTTCAAAACGTTTGAACTCGAAAAAGATTCTTTTATTATTGCCTTTCTCCTCGTAACAGGCTGTCGAAAGGCCTGTCGCATTTCTTTTTTTCTCTCTCTATATTTTACAGCCCAAAAAAACGAACAATTAGCCAAGCCAATCGTAGGACAATGATTGTCCATGATTGCGCAAAATTTCAAACGTTGATAAGAACAGACAAAGGAATTTTAAAATAGCCGTGATTGACACACATGTATAAATCCTCTTATTGTACCCAGTTGATTGCGGTTTTTCTTTTAAAATTCTTATCCCCCCTACGTTTGCGAAAAAAACAATTAGATTTTGCAATTTAGGTGGAAGGTTAGGTGATGCGAAAGTGCTTTGGTTAAACTGATCAATTCTCCCTCTCATTAATACCTCGTCCCCCTCGCATTTTACCTAGTCTGCCGCGCCGTTGGCAACGTAATTGAATTCCGATTTCACGGCGAGACATAAGAGACTGCACTCTGGCCTTGATGTTACTTTAATGCGTCACTTTCTCTATGGTGAGGTACTTGAAAGATTCATTCAACAGCGAATTCCCCACGCACGGTCAGTGAACACAGCATTGCCAATGATATGTGTCCTCGAACGTCAACGCCCTAACCACTCGAGTCTCATTTTATCTCGTCTCGCCATCTGGCACGCTCTCGATCCAGCAGCTTCACTCTCCGATCCCCCCCTTTTTATTTACGTAATGCACGTGTGTCATTGCAGTAGCGCGAATTTCAGAAAGAGCCACTCGTTTTCGTACCTCAGCATCTCATTATTAGCCTTTTCTTGTATTTAAATTTTTATTGATAAGACGAAGGATTACAAAACGTTTTAGATAGTTTATTATTATTTTATTGAATGACGAACAAGTTGGGAAAAGGATTTGAGATTTGACAATTTGTTAAACATGCAAGTTGGCTCGATGTGTGTCCTAATTAGTTGGCAAAGCGCGCGCACAAGTTTCCGCCTTACTATATAGGGCCCATCGAGTTTGTAAATATCAAGGCTTACGTAAGCTGATTATAAATGGCCCTGTCATGAGAATTTGAACGTTGAAAATCGTGTCGTCGTGACTCTACCCGCTTTTTTTTTTTCGACGGATGAAAATACACGACGACGACGACTTTGTTTTGTAAAGGCCAGAAAAAAAAAAACAATCCGTTTTTTTTTTGTGCTTGGCCGTGTTACAGAGAGAATAATGAGATGCAAATGATTGCCGGGTAATGCATACGCAATATTACGTTTTTGTTCCCTCTCCTTTCTTCCTGTTCGCTATTGTTTGAATTGGATTTGGAAAGTATCTGTCTTGTTGTTGTTTTTTGTCAGGGGGGTAGTGAGAGAGGGTGTTTTCATTCCTCCTGCAACACGCTAGCAGAAATGCGTGATGGATCGGCTTTTCTCTTAGCCGCCAACAATTGGGGAACCGTTTGACGTCTGAGGCAGCAGCTGCAGCAGCACCAGCCCGTTGCACACAACCCAACTTTCCGAGTTCAGTTTTTTTCTTTTTTTCTGTTTGTCTTTTGAACGCACACGAGGACATCAAGCCAACGTCACACAGTTCCATAACGAGGTCCTCAGGGGAAGGGAAGAGCTCAATTATGTAGCGAGCGCAAAAAAAAAATTCGTAGATTCTTTTCCGGATGATGATGGCAGACATTTTTTTAGATGGCCAACGGGATCTTGTAAACCATTTTTTTTTTTCATATATCTTGCGGCTTATAGTTATTATTATTAGTTATGATTACACTAAGTTGAGATGAAAGAAAACAAAATAAATTGGCCAAATAAAAAGACGGGAAGTTTTTTCTGTTTTGTGTGTCGGGAACACTAAAGGTCCAGTTCGAAAGGAGCTGGACTATTATTAGGCTACTTTTATACTTGGGCCGAGATGACGGAGGCCAATCATGGGCCAGACTCTGCTGTTACCTCTGTGTGCTTGATGATGTTAGTGGACCGTTCGGCGAGGGTAATGGTGGACCTCACGTCCCACTTCAATTCCTGTTTTTTTTTATTATTTTCTCTTCTTTTGATGGTGATGCTTTTCTTTCGTTCACGACAATCGCAATGTGCCCCAACGAGATTATCGTTTTTCTTTCTGCTAAGATCTAGATCGCTTTCTTTTTAAAACTTGGTACGTAGTTTTTATTTGAATTTTATGTTTTACACAATAGCTTTCTCTGTTTTTTTTTTAACGGTTTCATATTTATTTTTTTTCCTGCCCCTAAAGCAGCGGAGCTTCTTCTCTACATGCGCGTTAGGTTCCGTGACGAGCACCATCCATCTTGTTGTATTTTTCATGGCGGTATTGTCTGTTTGTAGAGCCCGTAAACAACTAGCGCACACCACAGTCGTAATTGTTGATTTAAAAAGAAAAAAAAAAAAATTGAACTGTGAAGCGTGTTGTAGAGTCTTAAGGATGAAACGATTTAGTTTATTTATTATTATTCTCATCTTGTCTTTTAATGTTCGGGATTCAACAACGATCCATCAGTTCCAGTTTTTTTTTTCCCGTCACATACGTACATGTGTTTGGTTTTTGGTGGGTGTTGTGTTTCAAACGCACCTCGAAATAGATCCATCTGTTTCTTTGTTAAGCGTGAAAGTCACGTCGGATCTGAAAGCAGCCGAATAAGAAAAAACAAAGTGTGGCAAAGAAGCAACTGAGGCGTGCGATTTTAATGATGTTCCCGAGGTTTGAGATACATACAGTAGGCCTATTACACACAAACTATAACGAACAGATCCGAACGTGCGGGCGTTAGATTCTCGTTACCGATCGAAAAAAACGTGTTTTTCTACATTTCATTTCTTGCGTGTGTGACGATGTTTGAAATGAAAGGAGAAAAATGTTCAGCTTCTTAATAATATGGTAAAAAGAAAATTTTTAACCTAGTGATCCTGTTTAAGCGCATAAGACTCTCGGGTTTCTCTCTTTTTTCTTCTTTACTCCGAGGGAGTGAGGTCCCATCAGATGAGTCATCAGGTCCTGCAGCTGTCCGTATACAATCCATCCCCTATCCGCCTTTTCCGTCGTCGTGTGATTATGCCATCGCCTCAAACGTTACGCCAGTACAGTACAATCATTCTGAAAAAAAAATACGTAGGTCGTCATTTGTCCCCGCCAAAAAAAAAAGGGAGCCCCTTTTTTTTGTGTGTGTATTACATTTGCCATGGGGAGGATGTGATGAAGTAAGCAAAATAGATGGCAAAATATTTATTTTTTTTTTGTGTACATTGGACCTTTCTTTTCAATACAGACGACACTCTTTTGTATCGGTCTAATAGCTGTCCATGTCGTCGTGTTGTGTTTCCTTTTTTTTTGACATGGCCCCGCTTTCTGCAAGGTGTGTTGGTATAGTAACAATGTCAACATTATTATGCTAACTAGCGCCAACCGTCCCCGCAGTACTATCCATCAGACTCGTTGTCAAAGTCGCTCGTGCGACTTCCACTTGGAGATGTATTTTCGTTTCGAAACAAGAGATGCGCTTTCCTATGATGATATCCTTTTGGACGAGAAATTTTTTGTTGTTGAATAAATGTGGCTAGTAGTGGACTATAGTGCCGCTTTAGTTTTCAGCTGTGATAATGATGATGACAAGGCGTAAAGCGATACGGTTTTGTCTACAAGTCACGGAGAATGCCGAGAGAGAAACCAGTTGGCAGATGGAAGGGACACACCAGACTCTTTTTCTTTCTTTTTTGATAAAAGGATACCAGCATATGTCATCCGTTTGTAATTAAATCCACCGTTTCTTCTTGTTGTTGTTGTTTTTTTTTTACCCCCCATTTTTCTCATTCTCGCTCGCTTTTCCATAACACAAGTATGTTAATCATACGGACGTGTTTTCCTCTGTTATGGGGACTGGCTTTTAGCCACGGCACGTTTTTCAGCCCCTCAAGCTAAAATACGAACACAACTGGCATAGTGTCTTAAAGCCCTCATCTATTTTCGTTGTTGTTTTGTTGGCATCATCATCATTTTCATTCCATTTGTTGTTTTTATTTTTCCCCGAGTTGTTTTGTTTTCGATTTACTACGCCAAACGTGTGCTCATGTCGGCCCAACAGAGAATGATTACCACCGAGTCATTTGGCGAGATTGAACAAGTGGAAATAAACAATGCGCGATGCAGAGAGGAGGGAACGCAGCTGCAGGGCTGTTTTTCAAAGGTGTTGGGCCATTCGTACGCGTTGAGGCGCCCGTTTACATGTGACGGAAACAGCAGACGATCGATATGTCTTGAATTCTATTGTTGCAACATCCAAGTCCCCTCCATACTAACTATTTGTTTTGTTTTGTTATCAGATTGGCGATTTTGAACGAGAAACTTCCTGGTTGCGACTGAGAGAAGGTCCACAAAAAGCGTCGAGTGTTGTTGCCGCTGTGTGTGGATAGGCAAACATTTTCATGTGTTGCATGCGGGCGAAACATGGCTGATTTGATCGGTCGACGCCAACAACCAACAACGGCGACCCTTGCTTCTTCAACAGTTCATTGCGAGCTGCAGTGGCGTTCGGAAGAGGAAGACTCGGAGGAGCATACGGAAGATTCGGCTTCGTCGTCGTCTGACGAACGTGAACCGTTGCACATTGAAGCTGCTCAACAGCAGCCGTCTTACTTGGCATCAAGCGCTGGTGGTGAGCCTTTCAGCAACCACATCGGCGGCGTCACGCCCAATCATCCAGGTAAATCCATCTCTTACAGTTGTTGTTGTTGTTGCCCCACTCTTGACTTCATTCAAACAGCAGCCGGAAAAAGGGGGGAAACAGTTAGCGGGAAGTAGCTAGCCCTTAATTTTCTGTTTTGTTTGTTGTCTGATGGCGACTGCAGTAGGAATGTGTCTCTCTTTCTCTCTCACACTCTTGCAGAGAAGAGAATTAACGACGAACCAATGGTAATAATCCCCTCGCTACCAAGCGTTTTCGTTCGCCAGATAAGAAGAGAGTCTTTCTGGCTATTCTAGGGCCACCACCCACTAATTGTCTCTCGCGGTTGGAGATCACAGCCCCTCGTTCTTTTTATTTTCTTGCTTTAATCTTCTTGCCTCTTTTTTTTTTTTTTATTTGCGTCCGCCTCGAGCAGCTGGGCCGAATGTATCAAAAGGAAGCGTTTCCCTTTCTTGATTGGATTTTAATTAATCGTTTGATTCGATTAGACGATTCTAAATCTGGGCCATTCTTATCTGTGACCTCTTGTTGTTTGAAAAATCCCTGCGATCTTGTTAACGTGTTTACCGGATCAATGGATTGTTGCGTGTAAGTGTGGCTTTGCAATCTTATTTAGTAGACACCCCATTTACGACAGAGAAAGAGAGAGAGAAGGGAAACGATGCCTTGCAATCAAAGCCAAACAACAAAACGAGCCCAGGGAAAGTGAGATAACCGGCACGGCCGCACAGCCGGTTTATATATTCTTTTGATTGTGTGACGGCGTAGTGTAGGAAATAAAGCTGCCACCAGACTTTTCTTTCTCCGCTCGTTTATTGTTTACTGCGTTTATATTTTTTTTTATTTTATTTTTTTTTTGTGTTGGGAGAGACGAAGGGATGATGTGTAAGAAAGCGCCTCTGCTGCCTGTGATTCCGATTCGTTGATTTATTGTATTGTACGTGCAATCCCGCCGGAACTCTTGACCGTGACACGTTGTTGTAATGAATGGAACTATCGCGTTTGGATGTGGTTTTTTTTTTTTTTTGTTGGCCAGCAGGCCGTCCGGTGTCAAATGTAATTGGATAAAAGAAGGAAGAAGAAGAAGACGTAGGAGGAACAGGAGGTAGATGGACGATGTTGTTCAAAAGGCGCAACCGAACAACAACAGAAAGGAGAACACGGGGAGTGTGAAACCTTTAAATTGGGCGTGTGTGTGTGTGTGTGAGTGTGCAGTACTCGTGAGGATTCTTCATAGGCTCGGACGGGGAAGGAGAAGAAACAAATATGGAAAAAGAATCACTCACGTTCAAAATATAAAAAAAAAAAAAAAGATGATTCATCTGCTTTGATATCAAGAAGGCTATAATGCATAATTCTTGCGTGACCGTCTTAATTCGGGTGATGAGCTGCCGTGTTTTCATCGCAATCCAAAGTTTCTTTTTCAAATGTTATTGTCAAAAGGGCAGAAAAGTCGTCGACTTATTTGATGAAACTCTGTTGTTTAAAGTTTCTTCTTTTCCGGCAGCGGCCGCTTTTTTTTTTTTTTACAAACACGCGTAGTAGAAACTGGCAGTCGGAGTAACTTCGCTCCTTTATCTTAGACGATTGTTCGACCCTCTGTTGTGTTAGCGCATCTACTACGAGCGGTCCGTTGTTTTTTTCTTCGCCATCCAAACTCCTTGTTTCAAACGCGCACTCTAGCAGATTGAGCCTGGACTCTATTCGATACAAGTGAATATTCTTTTAGTCCCCCCCCGTCTCAACTGTTTGCTCTTTTTTTCTGGCGGCAATATTGGCTTTTTATCGCACAACTGACTTTACGTGAAACTTCATATTCCAGTCTACGTTCGTGTCTTTTATTACTATTTTTCTTTCTAGTTTTATTGTGCGGCTATTTATTTGGCGCCCCCCTTTTTTTCTGTGAATTGTTTCGCCACCGTCTCTGGCTTCTATCGATTCGTCTTAACGTTTGCACACGTTTCTTTTGTGGTTGACCTCGCCCACCATTCGTCGTCGTTGGTTCGTGTGTGTTTGGATAGTAAACGAAGACGACGTGATGCATGTAGCCCAAGACTCTTTTCATCGCGAGAGTCAAATAGTCCATCTCTTTTTGTTTGCCAACAAACGCCAACGATCGAATTCCATCCAATCAAATGGAGAAAAAGTACTCAGCCAATACATTCGCCCCTCAAACGGAGAAAAGACGAAGAGAATATATTAACAAATCAGGGGGATTGTGCACAGTTTGCGTACGAATGTGTGAGAATCGAATGTCACCAAAGAAGCAAGGCCAATCGATAAGGGAGAGAAAATGAAGAGTAGTACGACAACAACTAGTGAGGCTCGAAACATCGAGAAGAGAATTTTGCTGCCTCTAAAGTCTGACGGGCTAAATTACAGCCAGACGGAAGCTGAAGCTAAAGTTGAAACGTGCTCGCAGATCGGATGCTATAGCCCATTGAGAAGAATAGGAAAGTAGTCGGGAGATAGTGTTAGAAAAAATAAATAAATAAAAGGCATCTAATCTCAGTAAAGTGGTCCTTGACGTTAGCCGTGGCACACAAGAGTGATTGCTTAACTTTTCTCACTGACTTTCCATTATTAATGTTTTTTGCCTCTTTTTTTTTTTTTTTATTTCGGCTCGTTTCTTCGTCTCTCAGCTTCTGTGTACGTGTACGACAGTTATTTGTCCTGTATTCAAAAATCTATAGCCCGAGATGTTGGGAGTTACGTAATGATTTCAGAAACCGAATGGGGAAAACATTTCGTCAGGCACACACCTGACGTGTATACCAAACATTTCAACATCTATCGTATTCTGAGAAAGAAGTAATGGCGAAAGGAGACAATGAAGTGGTTGGGCTTGGTTGAGAAAATTCCCATTTTCAACACGCCATGTTTGGACACGGAAACATATAAACAGACGACCAGGTTCTTTTTTCGGACGGAATACACGAACGGAAAAAATATAGGGGGTAGTGACGAAGTTTAGCACATCGTAAAAAAATGAACAACAACAATAACATGGAACAAAAACCCAAACAAAGAGGGGGGGAATAAACGAAGAGGGAAGTTTTAAAAAAGAAAAATGTTTTTAAACGTCGTGAAACAACATATAGTACTAACCACCCATCTAGGGTCGAAAGCAATATCGTTTCTGCAGAAATTTTGTTCTTTGTTTAATGAACTTTTTGGGGTCCACGGTCGATTATTTTTTATTGGCTCGTGTCATCGACGATGCGTTCAACAACAACATTTTTTTTGTTTTCTCTCCTTTTAAAAATGAAAAGTTTGAGCCTCTTGGAATTTTTATTGTCGCTTCTAAAAGGAAAAAAGGAATTGACAAAATCAAATGAGATTGTTGTTTCCATGTAACATTCCTGAACGGCTGAATAACGGAATATAGGGACTATGTTGTATACCTAGAAAAAGACGTGGTGCGTGAAGGCAGGATTCACGCCGGCTTTTTTTTTTATTATTTTTTATTTATTCCACCCTTTTCAATGATCCGTTCGCGAGAAAAGCTTCGTGTACGATATTTACAACTTGTTGTTCGTTGTGTACAGACCTTGTCAATCTTTATTAACACACACACACGCACCAGCGGAAAATAGAGATGCTTAGTTTATAAATGGCTGAAATGTTATGACGACAAGGTCGCAATCGCAAAAGGGAAAGCACCAGACGGCAGTGAAATAAAATATCAAAATGTTGATATTGCGTTTGCCTGTATTGCTTGTCAGCACATCTGATGGGACGCAAACGTTCACCATAATAGTCGAAAATTGTGCAACATCATCGAGCCCAACAACAGGAAAGAAGAAAGGAAAAAAAAAAAGGTTCAATCACGCATGCGTGTAAGGTGAAAGAAAAGAGCCTACTGTCGAGGCCTGTCTGTCTGGCCAGGCTTCCGTATCGCCTCTCCATCATCTTCTTTTTTTTTTTTTTCTTCTTTGCTTCTGCTTCTTTTCATCCGGTAGAATTGGAATGGATTTCGAGAAAGAATAAATAAGTGCCCACCGCTGCGATTTTTTCTCTCTTTTCTCACGAGATCAGCACGTTTTTTTCTTCTTTCTTTCATGACGCATTACGTGAATGAATTTAACGATACCCGCACAATGTGTCTATCAAACCGAGTTTTTATTTTATTTTTTAAAAACATGTTGGGGAAAAAGAGCTGACGAAAGTGAGGGACATTGAAAATGTCTACCGTTTCTTTTTTTTTGGGGGGATAAACATTCTTGACTAGCGATCCGTGATCGGTACTACCCTGTTGTCTCTCTTGGATCGTTGCACGCGTCCAATGTCAGTCAGCCCAATTTGCATGTTGTTGTTGGATGACAAAAGAGAAAAGTCACGCCCGTATCATCACGGAAATCTCCTTCTTCTTTGTTACAAAGCTGATGCCTCACACGTTTTTCAATTGTCTGATGTTTTGGCATTTACTTTTATTATAATCATTGTTTCGTTTTGTTTCCTTTCGTTTGTCGTGCTGGCAAAGAGAGAGAGAGACAAAAGAATCTAATATTCCGGCTCTTTTTTTTTTTTTCTTCCATCCATCCACATACACTTGACACTCGCAATGACCCCACAACGGTTTCCCTCCGGCAATTAAGTACCAACCCACTCAACCCGAGAGAGGGGACGGGGGGAAACACACACGAAAAAAAGAAGAGAGGAATGCGTTAAGTCCAATCCATAACGTGAGCTAAAGAGAGTCACGCACCCAAACGCAGCGAAAATCCGTTGATGATGATGGTGCTCGCTCGAAACACGAAAACCAAATGGACAAAACAAAACAAAAAAAAAGGAAAAAAGGGAAAATTCCGTAGGAAGGCGTGCGTGGCGGCAAAACAAAAACAGCTCCGGTTGAGTGGAGACCAGGAGTCCGGGCACAAGCCCAGGGTGGATAGAGAAATGATGAACAAAAACAGGGCTATCCACTCTTCTTGATTCGTGCTGACTGATGATGGAACGGAATAGTAGTAGCTTACAGGAGCTCACTTTTCTTCTTCTTGCTCCTAGTGTGGTAGCCCTTTTTTATATGTATATACAGTATATATTTTTCCTGGACTCGTCAATGTCACCTTCCTTCATCGTTGTTCTTCTGGCTCGCTCTCTCAAGTGTTTATTTATTTAGGCTCTGCCCTCCTCATTCGATGCGTTGTAGCGCTCGGTAAAGGGGGACAGCTAGTGCGCCGACTATTGTGTCTGTGTCGCCTCATCAACTTGGTGTAGAACACATCCATCTCTCCTCTTATTTAGTTTTCATGTCTGCTTGTTGTTCTGTCGCTATTCATCCAGACGACTCGGATGAATGCAACGTTATCAAACATTGGTCATTTGATAGTAGGCTAAGTTTATGTTAACTTTTCTTACGAGTGGAACCTTGTTATTTACAAACAAAACTAATCGATATTTATATATTAAAAAAAAAAAATTAAAATTAGGTTATATCGAACCGGGTTATCAGCATCAACCGCGTCATTTGAATCATCTCGACATGTCCGAAGACGATTTCGAAGCCATGTACAACAATTGCGGTGAGGAGCTTTACGAGTCGGATCCGCATCAAGGACACCAACAACACAGACAGCAACAGGGCACCACTGGCCAGCGTAACAACGGTCAACATCGCCGGTCAACTAAAGCGCAACACGTAAGCCAACACCTCCCCTCATTCTTTAAAAAACTCGCATTTTCCCATATTTGTATGGACATCTTTTATTTTATTTTTTTAGTTTTCATTTTGTTCCTTTTCCAAAATGAATATGCGGGTCTTGTTCTTTTGTTGTTGCTGTTTGTCGTGCGCGAGTTTATTTATTTTCTATTCTCCCCGAATGATGATGAAACATTTTGATGGACGGTGAGAGCTCGGGACGACACGCCCCTCGCGGACAGGGACATGAGAAAATACAAAACACACAAGTGGGCAGTAACCGAAACGTCCAGGGGAGGAAGATGAAAAGCCGAAAGTTGCCTTGCTTTTTTTTTTCTGTTTTATTTTTCATCTTGTGTCGTGTTGGGTTTTTTTTTAGTTTAGGAAACAAATATAGTAGTCGCAGTAGTAGAGAGAGAGAGAGAGAGCCTGTCTTAATGTATGAACCTGTCGAACCGTGCGCGTTCGAATAGACAAAACAGACTTTGGGAGGAAGGCAAATGCAGGACCCTGTAATTATTACGATATTCTTTTTCTTTCTTTGAAAGTCTGTAACGCATTGGCTTATAACTAGACGGGTATAGTTTTTGGTGTGCAGGGGGAATTTACGAGCGCCCATCTTCTTCTTTTAACTATATACGAAACAACAAAAAAACAGAAATATATCCAGACTCGAGTAAAGGGGGGAGCTACCAGTGATGGAAAAAAGAAAAAAACAAAAAAAAAGTCTTTTATGGTAATATCAGACGAATGACTTTATAGATATTCGACGCTTGCTGCGCCGTGTTCACCCACCATCGGCTTCTTCTTTCTTTCGTGTTTTGCTTGTCTGTGTTGTAGCTCTTTTTTTCTCTTTTTCATTTAGAATAGACAAAAAGAAAGGAGGAAAAAGAAGAAAAAAAAGGGATGAATTTATGTGACGACGACGGTGTGTGTGTGTAGTGAAAGGGGAAAAAGAAAAAAAAAAGGGAAGCTCAGAAAACCCATCAGATACATTGGCGCTTGCTCGTCCCAGACAGGATATCTTATGTTGTATCCCTTTTAGTTTCCTTGGGGCCTCTCCCGTCCGCCGACTTTTTATTTTATTTTTTTTTATTCTTCCCAACTGGACGTTCTACGTTTCTTTTTTAGCTGCCTCACTGCGCTGCTTCAACCTTCGAAGCGGAGGCATTATTTATGTATCGACTAGTATCCCCCCTCCATCCAATAAGGTTACGGATGCCCCTATATGATGGTCGATTTGCATACACATGTGTGATGAGCTTAACGCCAGTTCCCGCTGCACACACACGCACACACAGGTTTCCCTTATTTTTCCCGCTTTTTTGTATTTCATTAGTTTTACAAGTCGCTACAGCAACAACAACAGCCACGCATTTTCTTTTGCTTGTTAACATTTGGCACGTCAGGTGGAGGGGTGGGGGTGGGTGAGGAAACGTCTAAAGAAAATGTTATTCATTGAACTTGTTTTGTTGTTTTGTACGATGTGCAGATTGGATCTTCGCCGCGCAGTGCGGCGATGGGTTCGCGGTCGGGGCGAGGTCAGCACCAACAACAGCATCATCATCATCATCACCATCAGCAAGCGGCCGCACCACCGGCGGGACTCGGGTCACAACAGCAACCGCAAGATTTGATGATGAACAGCCCCCAGCATCAACATCATCAACGATCGGGACGTGGCGGCCGCTTGCCGCTCGGTTCGAAATCGCCGTCGGCCAGTAGCCAACAGTCGGATCCCATTTACCCGGACGCCGGCATGGAACCGTACTCTACCCTATCAGGTAGGATTTGATTTGATTTTCCCTTTTCTCTTTCATTTTGTTTTAAGCCAAGGCTTTTTTTTTTTTTTTTTTTTTTTTTTCGACCGTTAAATCTATGGAGAAAATGAATTTCGAAGAGAATGAGGGGAGGGTGCTCTGGGAAAAAGCAATTTTTTATTTTGCTGGGGCCTCGTAATTATTCCAATCGTCTACTAAACTTCTCGATTGGAGTCTTCCATCATCAAAATGTGTGCTGCCTCCTAAATGGGTTTTCATCGCGTTAAATACCTCGGATTTTCTCAAAGCGGAGAGGTAAACAAAAACAAAAAAAAACGAGGAAATCTATTAACAGCTTCTCTTGTGAAGAAAATGCACAAACGCCAAAGAGAGAAAGGAGAAAATTGACGAGTGAGACTGTTGAATATTCTCTTCTTGTTTTTTTGTTTTCTTGATCTGCCCTTGTAAACAAAATACCCCGAAAAAAAACACTTGGGAAGGTAAATCACGAAACGAGTCGGAGGGTGGCAGCTCGTTACGCCCTTTCGTAATGACGCCAGAGAAATCTCATTTTCAGGGGGCTCCTTTACTTATGACTATCGTTTTTATTGCATTTTTTTCTTTTCCCCTCCCCTGCTTTTGTTTCTGGATTTCCCCTCGCTATCTTCTGATTTTTTTTTAACATTTTTTTTTATGACTTCTTGATTGAAATTATGCGCTAATTTCTATCTGCTGCGCGTTTTTTTGTTGTTGCTTCCCTCTGGCTTTTCGTTCACGCCATTTTTCTTTTTCTTTTTTTTTTCCGGTTGAAATTATTATTAGTGTTAAACCCCCCCGACGTGATTTGTGGGTGTGGCGGGGGAGGTCTGGTCGCAATTTGAGGGGCAAAGGAATTTCAAATGCAACACTGTACCAAGTATTAAGAGAGGAGGGGGGGGGGGGCAATAGTTTTCCGGGGCCATGTGTGTTGTTATTTTGCTTTGCGTGTTTTGCGTGCGTGCGCCGGCTGCTCACAAATCATGACGCCGTTCCACCACCTTCCACTGCGCACACAGCAAAGGGAGAATAGAAGCAAAAGTTCTCAACATTTTTTTTTGGGTGGAAGAATATAAAGATGAACTTTTATTTGGAAAGACTCCCGCGTGATGTTATCACGCGTTCGGAAGGAATCCATCATTGAGTCGCGCAGGCCTTTTGAAGAAAACTAAACACATTTTTTTTTTTAATTTTTTTTTTTTTGTTACTCTTCACCCACCCCCCAAAAAATGGCTGTTTTATTATCAGCCTCCGTGTTCTCGACAATGCGTGTTTGCTTCCGTATCAAGTACTACCGAATTGAAGATCTTGTCACTTCCGGCTGCCGGATTTATATTTGATACTAACACGACAGATTCAAGACAGTGCGCATATTTTGGTTTTTTTAATTTTTTTTTCTTTCCTGTTTCCTGAGTTTGTCACATGGCCTGTCGAACCGATCAAACCCCGCCCAACGTCTTTTTCGTGAGCAATCGAATGTTGGACGGGGTCGCAGTTGACCTTTATATTAAAGCTGTATCCGCATTCTCAATCATTTCCCTCCATTAAACGCAATCACGCCCTACATATCCATCAGCAACAAGAAAGCAAAAAAAAAAAAAAAAAAAAGTTGCAACGTCCTCCCGAATTACAATCCCCCCCTCCCTTTTTACGTATATCCGAATCAATGCGTCGTCTGCTGCTGTGCACTACACCGAATCACCATTTGCCAGGACAGGAGGAGGACTAGTAATAGTACTAGTAAAAGACCAGCACATACAGTCAGCGTGTGGCAGTCTTTGATGGCTGAGTCGGCACTTTGCCTGATCGTATTGATCTATGTGATTGAATTTGGCGCGAGCCAAGCTCTCTCTCTCTCTCTGTGTCCTGATATGTATATGCTCTTTGCTCTTGTATAGAACAGCTCAAAGTGTAGTAGTAGTGTATAGTGCACTCTGATGTGTCGTGTCAATCGGTTTCTCTCTTTTTTTTCCTTCTTTGGAAGCAAAGACTTAACAGCAGCAGCCGTATGGTGCACGATGTGTGTGTGTGTGTGCATATAAGGAAGGAGGGAAAAGGTTTGATTTGAAATGCAAGTCGCGCACACCAGTCGTCAATTCATGGAAGAAATACCAAAACTGAAAAGGGAGGAGGAAATCTTTCAACTATTTTTTTTTTTTCTTTTTCTAGTGAAGAAAAAAAAAAAAGCAGCAGCTGCTGCGGCAGACTGGTGTGACTTGAATCACATCCGGATGCGGATTTCCAACTCATTTTCACACTCCCCTATATGCTCGCTGGAAATCCCGTCCATTTATTTTTTCGGAAGTCATCGCTATGGCCTTTGCCTTTTATTTTTTCAAAAGCCACTGTCGCTATCTGAGCAGAATATACACAGTTGATGTATATAATAAGTGCGACGATAGCGTCCCTTTTCTATCAACCCCTACATGCACATGCCCAGACACAGAGAGAAAAGGAAGAGGTTCCAATTTCACGGCCGTCCCATATCTCCACTGATGTGGGGCTTCCACCCCCATCGGGGTAAACTTTTTTTTTTTATGTTTTTGACATTGTCCATTTGACGGAGGGGTTTTATTTTTTTCCTAGTTTCTTACGCACTCTGCCATTATAATTCTCTCCCCACTAACTTTGTGTGTGTGTGTGAGGTTGTATGTAGACATCTGACTTTGATTGAAAAGTCAACACCCCCATCGCCCTTAACCTTATACACACACACACACACACACTGAATGTAAGTAAAGATAATTTTCTTTTTTTCAGAAAGATGCACATAACCAAAGTTTGGAGTTTTATATCCTCCCTGGGCAATTACAGTTGTGCCTTGTGCCTTAACTGCCGAGTTATTTTAAGTACCGAGAAAATGTTTCATGAAAAGGCTACACAATTTATTTTTGAAAAAAAGAAGAGGGGGGGGGGAGAGGTTTTTTTGTACCTTGGTCGGGAATAAACACTGAGCAATGACCCTTTTCACCCCTTATCTCATCTGAAAGTCTGAATAAGCGGTTGAGGCTCATTGGGATTCACCTGTTATGTTTACGATTCTTTTCGCCTACTACTCTGAAATTCGTTTTTATTTCTTTTTTCTCATTTGAATGCAACGCTTATAATCTGCTGTCCCAAATTTTCGACACGCACAATTGGAGGAGCACCTAGTCTCTTATTCACGTTGTAACAGCAATGAGTTGAAGACAGACAAAAAACAAAAAAACAAAACAAAACAAAAGAAAGAAACGTGTCGTTTGGCCAACGGCCATCTTTGTATTATTAAGTACTTTGATGCGCATTGAATTAGTCCACCCCCCTGTTTCTTTGTGTCGTTTCTGGCGTGATCGTCTCCATCGTCAAAACGAGAATCTTTCATTTTGAATTGTTTTGGAATTTCACGGTCAATCATTTTCACATTATTCAGACAGCGTTTCTTCTTTCCGCGGGGGGGGGGAGGGTGGTTTCGACCTTTTGAACTTGTTGATTCGTATAGGTAAAAACATTTGTACGTACGAGTGATGTTATGCACCGAATGCGGTTTAGTGGTTATAGTTTAGTCAAACACGTATGGTGGGGTAACATTTGAATAGCCTCGTACATCATTTGTTTGATTGGCTTTTTGTTTTTCTTTTCTTTTCTTTTTGTTGTGTCGACGAAGGCTCTTGTCTACGTGTTAAACGGACCCGAACGCAGCCAACTAACGACACCGGGGGGGAGGGGGTAGATATGTGGGGGTTGTCGGTTAGGTGTCTAACCGTTTTTCGGCTTGGCTTCTCAACCATCGACTTTGCTTTCATTTTTTTTTTTATGTCCCGCCTCCGTCAGACACTTCGATCCTTTTCCCAACCCACCCTAGCACATGTATATATATATATTTTTTTTATATGCATATTGTATAGAAGAAAAGATCAAAAGTGATGATGATGGATAAGATGAGGGGGGGACTGAAAAAAAAAAAAAACTTTTTTGTGCGTTCCGAAAGTTTTCTGAGGAACGCCGAGGAGCGCGAGCGGTGCTAAATAACGAAATACATGTACAGCACACATACGTACATGTATATTTAAATGGTATTAAAAAAAAAGAAAAGAAGAAAATGGAGGGAGACAGGCAAATGTAGCGGGGGGCTGGAATTTTGTACGTGTCGGTTTTAACACAATCGGGTTTTTCCCTTCAAACTTTTTTTTTAAAAAGGAGTTTAGAAAGAAAAAAATATATTTTTGAGAGTTTTTTTTAAACTGGCGTTCAACCTCGAGGGGGTGTATTCGTTTCTCCCCATCTAACGTTGTTCGTTCACTTTGGGGCGTTTCATCTTTATTCGGGGTCAAGACTCGTGTAATGTGCAATAGGAGGTGGGGGGGGGGATGCTGATGATGCCGAGGGGCCACTTATCATCACGGTCCTCCTTTTCGTCATCATCATCATCATGCATTAAACTTTTCTTTAAAAATTAAACCCCAAAGTGTTTTGTTTTTTCTCGTTCTTCATAAGAAATGGCATTTTCGTGGGGATTTTCGACTGCAATGATTTCCCCTATTTTTTTCTTTCTATTATTAAAATGCAAAAAAAAAAAAAAACAACAAAACAACAGAAGTGTAGGAAAACAAGAAGCTTTCAACAAGTTCGACGTGTATATCCGGTCCTCCATCAGAGCGAATCGTTTTTGGAGTGCAAAGTTGCGTAAAGCTATGGAAAAGTGTAACGAAAAGTACATTTATTAGGATCTCTTGTTTAATGAATACAAAGCTGCATGCAAGACTGGGATGTAAAGCGGATGAAAGAATCTACCGGAAGCGGAACATCCTCAGACTACCAAAAAAGTGAAAGAAACGTAAAAATATAAATGTCTTCTTTCTTTTGACATTAGCCAGACACGGGGCAATATCGAAAATGAGGTAGGATCTTTCTACGCCCTTTATCTTCGTCCATTTAAAGATATCTTTTTTTTTTTTCAACTCACATTCAATAGACCCCATTTTTTTTTTCTGAAAAAATAAAAGTCGTGGACACAATGGACAATGAAGCTCTCGAAGAAACGAAAGAATTCCAACAGACGTGTAGTTCCCTTCTATTCACCTTGCTCGCTCGCTCCACTGGCTCTTATTATCTTTCTCCTTTTTGTGTATGTGTGTGTGTTGGGGGCCTCTGAAGAAGAATAAAATGTGGAAAAGGTGCCGACCGTCCAGACCGAAAAAAAAAAAACACTGCGCCGGATTATAATATATTGTGATGGAGACCTGCCCTTGTTATATTCTTTCTCTTATATTCCTCCTGCGTGCCTTTTGAACGAAGCAAGGTGGTAAGAAGGGGGGGTATGCGGGCTTCCGCTGCGCCCTTTTCTTTGTGCTCTGCTTCTATACGTAGTAGATGTATTTATAAATAGGGTTCGAGTTTTTTTTTTTGTGTGTGTAGGTGTCGCCTCTTTCTCGAGCTCCTTGTGTGTCTATCGAAGAGACAAATCGCCTTGGTGGTGGTGGTGGTGGTGTGGCTCTTGTGGGCTTCTTCTTTCCCAGCGAAAGCTTTGAGAGCTATGTAGGAAGGCGTGGGGGTATATTTTCTTTGCAGCGGCCAATAGAGTAGGATAAATGACTGAGCTCCTTTTTGCTACGTTTCTTTTGAACTTTTCCTTAAAAAAATTGAGGGTGGCGGAGGTTTGGCCGTGGTGAGAGTGGGGGGCCTACTGAGCTGGTATGTTACATCGCTATCAAGAAAGAAGAAAAACTGGAAGTTGGGGGGATACCACAGCTGGGGCTATAACACTGCCAAAAAAAGAATTTTTATTTTTTATTTTTTTGTAAGTTTTAGAAAAAAATGTATCCGGCCTAAAGCAGCTGTCTATTTGGGAAATTAGAAATTCATGAAAAAAAGATAAAGGAATTCAAATTTGAAATTGTTTTCCCAAACAACAAAATATTTTTTTTCTTTTTACTTTGTTTGTGCCATGAAAAATTGAATGATTTGTCAAAAGTGACACTTAATTTCATTCCCCTCCCACCTTTCCAAATGTTTCTAAAAATGTCACATTGATCGTCCCAGGAATCAGCTAAACCACAACGTTGGATGCAAATGAATTGACATTTTCTTTTTCACCCTGGTTGCAACTGAAAGAATCATAATTTGTACGTATGCGCATACGTCACACCTCCCACTTTTCATATTTTCCACCTTTTTTTTTTTTTTTCTTTTTTAAACTTCATCTGCGTCTGTTATCTGTTACGCACATCGGGCTTTGTCATCTCGAGTGTTGTGTGGGCGCCTCCGACAACGGATGAGACTCTGCGTTCCCTTTCTATCTTTAGGTTGTTGTTGTTGTTGTTGGCTTCTTTGGCTCGCTCTTTTTTTTCTTTTCTGGCTGTTGTGTCGCGCCGGGGTTGCGAGCCGATAAGAGATCGTGATGAATGAGAGCCAGAAGAAGAAAAGACAGTGAACCCCGAAAGAGAACGTCGCTGGTTTTCTTCTTTTTTTTCTTGTTGGCCAGAATCAACAGGGTTTCCCCCCCGCAATGTGTTTCCTTGTTCCTCTTAAAAGAAAATCAGTGAAGAAAATGTCGTCATAAAAAATCCCCTCCTTTTTGTTCTTCTCCTGATTCGGAGGTATTAAAAAACCCAAAAAAAAAACGATGAGAGAATATTAGGAGAATTGTTGTTGTTGTTGTTGTTAAAACTTGCGTTTTATTAACCAGCCGATAGGAGTCAACGATAGAAAACTGCCCGATTCTTTTTTTTTATTATTATTTAAAAGAGAGAGCACATCAAACGATGCTTTTTTTTGGGGGGGGTAATAATTACACAGCCAAAAGGACCACTCTCGTCTTCGTTTTTTAAAAAAAAGAGGCTTTTATTATTATTTGTCCCCCACTATCAAAGAGAACTTTGAAAACGGTGGATAGATTAGCAGTGTACACCTTTTTGTTGTTGTGTCTTTTACCTTTTTACGTGGACGCGACGAGATCGAAGACAGCCGATAAGATGAAACGGAGAGAGAGAGAGAAAGGGATAAAGATAACGCAAAAGACGGTGAACCATGCTTCTTTTCTTTTAACCTTGTTAATGAGCTATCTTTTGTATGTACAAGGTTGCATGTATTCGGTTCGGGAACCACATCAGCACCCACACAGACAAACTCGAGTCCGTCAACCGTTAAACTTTTTCATTTTATTTTATTTTTTTTTTACGACTTTGGAATCCCCCTTTTTTTTTTCCTTAAAATTTATCCCCCTGCACTCGTTTTTATAGCAGCCCAACCACAAACAAGAGAAAAGCATCAAATTGATTCTTTTTTTTTTTAAAGTTTTTTTTTAATTTTTTTTTATTTATTTCTCAAAGTTGTTTTTTGTTTTTTTAAAGAGCTGAAAATTTGAAGAAGAAGAAGAAGATGAAAGAAAGAGGCCGTGTGTAATTATCTGCGCTTTTAATGGAATAACACGTGTTTCGTGCTCTCACTATTTATTATGAAGAGTCGTTTTCTTTAGTTTAAAACGATGCATTTTTAAACTGCAAGCTCTCTCCCGCTCTCCTTCCACCTTTGTTTTAATAAATGAACAGCATGGGCCCTCGCTTATTTTTCATTCAAAAAAAATAAAGGGGGTTTTCATTTTTTGATAACTCTGAATCATCATCATCATCTGACTTTTTTTTTTTTTTTAATAAATAAAACCGCGGCCCCGAAAGGTGGAATGCCTAGACGGGCAATAAAGTTGTATATATTGTGCAGTTAGTACGTGGTCGGTCATATAAGAAACAAAGTAACGGGCAAGAAAAGATTGCCCTAACTTCTAACCCTCCCTCGAAAGATTTCAAGAAAGAGAACGAAAATGGAGTCGTATAGCTACGTTGATGATTTATAAGACTTTTGAAAGTTTGGGGGAAATCCAAATGGGGGTTGAAATGAGAAGACCCCCCTCACCCAAGTCAAATCAAAATTCCCTTCTCCCATTTTCCATTCTGTTGTTCGTTTCCCCCCCCCATTCACCTTTCTCGAGTTGTATTACGTGGCACCTAATTGATTAGACCTGTCTACTTACGAGTGCCTTTGGAGAAGTGCGTACCGCTCAACAACAAAAATAAAACAAAACAAAAAATAGACAAACTGCAACGTCAACAACGAGCGTTCTCTTTTTGAAAAGAGAGGCTTTTCAGCAGGTCTTCACCCCTTTTCATTTTTACAGCCCTCTCAATGGAAACCTGTTGCAACGTTCGTGATTGCATGCGTTCCTGAGAGTGGCCCAGGGTCAGAGGAACCACCCCGTCCAAAACAACAACAATAATTCCTTCAAGTTTGAAGGAAAAAAATAAAAGAAAAAGAAAGAGAAGGTTTCTTGGGTTACCTTTTGTGATTATAAATGTCCGCGCGTTTAATCACAGTTACTAGCTAACGTACAACAGAGACTGATTTTTGATTTTTTTTTATTTTAGAAAGGCCAAACGGTCTCTGTTATGCGGATGATTATCATGATGAATGAGCCGCCTGTTGGGATTGTGGCAGGTCCCTCGCATTATATACGCACTACCTGTGGTTGTACTTGTTGTTGTTGTTGCTGTTTTCTTCGTTTTTGAACAATTTTTTGTTTCCCCTTGACCGGGTCGACCCCGAAAGAGAAGACATACCCTCCCTCTTCACTCGTCCGCCCTATTGGTAAATTGCTAGTGTACGTACTTGGTAATGATACATTGGCTCTTATTTTTTATTATTTTGAAAAATCTGGCGATTAGTTGATTACAGTGCTACAAACCAGCTCCACCCTCATCTGTACAGCCTATATAGGGTGCCCCACCCAAACTCCTGCGAAGAGTGATTTTTGAGGGGGAGGGGAGGGTTGAGAGAAAAAACTTATTTTTAATTTGAAAGAAAAAATTCGAAATGAAAGTCCTGTTATTGTTGTCGTTATCAATCAGACAGAGATGGATGCGAAGGGAATTTTTTCTTCTTTTTTGGTTGAAGTCGATTGGTGTCGTGTGTGTGTGTGCCGCAAAAGAACGCCAAAGTCTGCCGGAATACTCCGTATTCTCCGGTTGATTCTTCCTTTGTGAAGTGGGAAAGATGTCGATGCAATCGCGTTCGAATCCATCGAAAAATCAAAAACTCAAATAAATTGACAGTCGGCATTATTTACTTATTTTATTTTTTATTTTTTATAATTTATTTTAAAGATGTATGTGTGTACCTTCATTGTGTTCGGGGTTTTGAAAAGAGGGTAGAGCAACATTCTCTTCGTCCCGCCTATTTCGTGTGAAATGTATAAAATTCGAGCTGGGAAAGGTTTTTTTGTTTTTCTTTTCCCCTCTCGTTCCAGCCGATCAGCTGGCAAGGAACCAGATAGAGAAAAGAAAAAGACAGAACGACAATGAGGGGCGACAAATCCATACCTACGAGTTCAATCGCCTTCGCTTTGACTCAGAGACGAGTTTTTTTTTTCTCTACATATCGGTCAAGATGGTCGCATCGAGATAACCTTCGTCTTGCTTTAAACAAAAATTTTTGAAAAACCTTTCTGATTTTTCCTTTTTTTTTTCTTCCCCCACAGCGCACTGACACACAAGGTCCAAACATTCATGCTCCCCCCCCCTCATCCATGCGGATTATAGAAAACCGGCAGCCGAACCAGCGCTGGTCCAACAAAACTCCGGGTCGTCCCTCACATTTTTTTTGAGGGGGGTACATATTTTTTAAAAAATATTTTCCCAGCTGAAACTGTTTGCGCACAGTATGTGACATACAGTGGGTAGGTTAGTGGTATGTCTGTACGACACGTATCAAAAACCTGGCCAGGTGCTGGCCGCCTCAGTGGCAAGGGGGGGGGGGGTTCCTGGGAGACACTAACCAAGAGGGGGGGTCTATCTGCTTCTCTCAAAACATGACAAAACATATTCTGTTTGACGCGTACACACACACACACACACACACGGAAGGGGGGTCTTTTTTGCTGCAAGTAATAAATGCGAGGTTAGTTTATATAGGAACGCTGGTCAAAACTTGGACAAAAAGTTGCGCGTTTGCCAAGTTTATTTAATAAGTTTGTTTTATTTGCTCGTCGCAAAGTTTAGGGACGTTAAAGAAAACTAAATAAAAAAAAATAAAAATAAAAAAAAATAAAAGTGTGTCGTAAATGTTGTTTGGCTTTGATGGACCAATAACTCTCTTGTTTGGGATGTTGTAAGCGACAAAGGCTGAACTAAGGAGAGCGTTCGGTGCAGTCACGGCCGTCGGCGTGCAGATACTGTCAGTACCGTATGGCAGTTTCTCGCCCATTTTTCCCCTTGTTTGTCCTCTTGTGTCTTGTCTTCCGAGAAGTTTAGACATTCCGTCAAGACAAGCTATTCAAAAAGCCTTAAAAGAGGAAAAAGAACGAAACACGAATAAGAAAAAGCAAAACAAATAAGACCCAATCGATGCGGTCAACTGATAAGAAAAAAACCGGTACCGTTCAGTCGGCGGCAACGCGCCAGCCGTTTGAAAGAAAAAAACAAAAAAACAAAAAAAGAGAGAGAAACACAAGCCACAATAACGAAGACATGTTGTGCAGTTATGCGATACAAGATTTTGTTTTAAGTGACGGCAAAGATAATGTTCTCCCGGCCATCGTTGTTTGTAAAAAAAAGTTTTTGAAATGCCGCAAAAGACAAGTCGTTTTTCATTTTGAATTTCGGGTATACTACCTCCTGATTTTCTTCTTGGTATTTATTTTCAATGTTTTTTTGGAGAAGAAGAAGAAGAAGATGATGGGGAAAGATAATGAAAAATCTGTGTGCGTATTTGACATCGTTTGTCGTGTGGCCTTTGGCTCCGGAAAGATGTAAAGGCATCACGTCCGATGATTTGACAGGTCGGCGCAGCTTCGTTTTTTTTTTCTTTTTCTTCTTTTTTTTTTATGTCTGTGTTTGTAACGGGAGGGAGGGTTCAACATAAGAAGAAGAAAAAAATGGAGAGAATTGCCATCGATTCATGGCGTCACGCCGGTTTGGGAGGTCCCGTCCGAATCGGATAAAATGATGGCCGTTGGCCGTCCTTTTCATTCTTTATTTGAAACGCGTGCTTCGCATTGCAAAAAAAAAAAGAACTGTGGGAAAAAACGTTTCTTTTTATTGTTTCACGTTTCCGCTGTTTGTTTTCATTTTAAATATTTTTTCTTCTATTTGATTTTCATCCAATATCAATGGTCACGTCCGTCAAAAATTGTCTTTAAGGGAGGTTGTGTGGGATGTTGAACACAAGACATATCCACCATTCAAAGCCAAAAGGTGCGTGTCGCTTAGAAAGAAAGAAAACATTCACAGCGTCAAGTCGTTTACAGAGACGCGTCGTGATTGCCGGCCCCGAATGATGAGGGGGACGTGCTGGCGTCACGTCATTCCGATGATCAAGCGCAATCTTTGCCTTGCCCCCCTCGCCTCGTAATCTTTTCTATAACGCCATCTAGTGGATAGTGCCCATTTCATATATATATATATATATATATCTATATATTTTTTTTTTACGTGCGTGATGAGCCCCACTGTCGTATTACGACAATCGCCTTCTGTTTGCCTTTGCTGTTTTGCTTGTTGACGAAAAGAAATGGGAATCTTGACACCGTTGGCGCACCCCACGTATGGGCTGTAACAACAAAAGCCGCTTGTATCGTACGCCTATTCCATCATCTTTTTTGTTGTTGTTGTTGTTGTTCGGGGGGCCTCGTGATGGTCTTTGGGCTGGCGCTGTTAAATAACGCAAAGGAGTCTGAAAATAATAATCATCCAAAAAATGATCCGTCAATCGATCAGATTGTCTTTGCTGGGCCACGCGGCTACCGACTTTGTTGTTAGTTTGTCGGTGTGTGTTATATTGCTACTATTTTATTATTAGCGTCCGTGCATACACAGAAGCATACCGGGCTAAGGCCTGTCCATAGTAAATGTGACACATGGGTCTGGTTGTGTGTGTGTGTAATATTACAAAAGGCCGACTTGGAAACGGCAAAGGGAAACACTCGCGAGTCGAACACAACACACAATGACGAGAGACGTTCGATAAATCGAATGCTTGTTGATTATTTGTTTGCTGCAATTTTCCTCTGTGTGTGTGTGAGTGGACGTGTTTTGAGAGGCAAACAAACGATAAAGTCATTTATGTTTATTGATTTTTTTCTTTTTTACCGCATTTTGTGCGCTGGGAAGTTCTTTATTTTTTTTCGTTTGCATAATTACTGATCGTGTGTTTGCACCATAGGCCCACACGCATTACTTAAATTTTTTTCTCTCTTTGTCTGTGAGAATTTTTCAAATAAAGGGGAGACAGTTTTTTTCTTTTTTTTTTAAGGGGAGAATTGGGGAGATAAGAAAAGAAGAAGAAGAAGAAGTTCATTATCTCAATTTGATGTTTTGTTATTTTAAAGCTGCGGTCATAATAACATCTTTCTTCGGTCGTACTAGACACGCCCTGTACTTTTTGTTAAAAGAGTTGAAAAAGGGGGAAATTATAGATGAATACATATTTTTTCCCCCTTTTTTTTTCTTCTTCATCCCACTATTATTGCCTGTAGGCTTTTGAAAAAATAAAAATGAAAACAGCCCAAAGGAAAATGAATTTCCAAATCGAGAGGTACACGTGTCGAAAACTAATGACGATCACACAAGAAGAAGTCGAAGAATGTTTTCATTTTTGGAAAAGAAAAAAGACAAAAAACATTGGGTCGCGTTGTTCGAGTTTCTTGTTTGTGGCTTCTCGTTTTCCAATAAGGGTTGACTCCTTAACCAATAAAAGTAGGGGAAAAAAAAAAAAAGAAATGAAAGTTTGCGTGATTCAGACACCTTGATGGCCGACTGATTTCGGTCGTGTCCAGTGTCTCGTTTGGGCTTTTCCTTTTTTGTCCCCCCACACGTAAGGAGAAGAACAGACACACACAAAAATGGGAAACAAAGTTGACGTGTTGTCGTCGCCGTATCATCACGAATATCACTGAAATCATTTTTTTTGAAAAAGAAAAGAATTATTTGTTTCCATGAACAAAAAAATCACATGCATTGGAGGAGGGGGGTTGGAGAAAAATCCAGAATGTCCATAAAAGGAAGCCGAAAAAAAAAAAAAAAATTCGGCTGTCGTTTTGAGAAACTGTCGATGACGTTGTGTCTTTCGAGATGACAGTGCCCTTTTTTGGTGTGCATCTACGAGCACTCTTGAGCTCTCGACACAGTATGTCTCATGGCTTGTCGCACAGGGCAGTTTCCTTTTTTAAAAAAAAAAACCCTGTTAATTTAACCTTCGACTAGGCAGCATCTCTCAATCTTTATACTGCAAACACTATAACAACTAGCTTCTTTCTTATTTTTGTTTAAAAAAGAAACCGAAAAATCATGGCTCCAATGCGATGTAACATCATCTTGAAAACCTCTTTGCACCGGAATGTCATGCGTTCCACCGAATTTATTTTCTTATTTTTGTGTGTGTGTGTGTGTGTGTGTCGATGAATAGCGGAGCGAATGGCAAGCAGACTGATTGCTCCTTGATGGACGTATTTCGTGTGTGTGTCGAGCTGCGCAAACTTAAGAAAATGGAAACATTATTTCCTTCTCATTTTCTTCAAATCAAAAAGGCCCTGAGCCACCACGTTTTTTCCTTTTCCCTTTTCGCTTTTGCCTGAAGATCTAACTTGGTATATTGTATTCAATTTCTTATAGATCGACTCGTTTAAATAGCACTTTTTTTTTTTTTTTCATTTCTTCTCTATGTCGTAATATGAAAAGGCAATATGCATATATCGCGCCGATCGGTCGGGTCCGCGCGCGGTCTTTTCATAGAGAGAGAGAGAGACGCTTCGGAAAATGCACAGCTCCGGCGCGACCACGCCCACCGATCAATATTCAAATGTGTTATGCTGTGCGGTATATATTATAAGGGGCTTGGCTTTTCTTCTTCTTCTTTTTTTCTTTTCTTTTTATAATATATATAGATACGGCAGCACACCGTGTTATGTTGGAGTGGTAGAATTCTTTTCTTTCGAGATGGAGCCACTTTGTCGCCGCACCAGCGCTCCGCACCGACACGGAGAGACCATCTGCTTTTTTCTATACGATGGCTATTACAATAGAAAAAAAAAGAACGAACGATCGGAAAGGGCGAGAAATAAAAAATAATAATACAAAGTAGTCGTCATATTCGTAACAATGAGATTTTTTTTTTTTCTTCTTCTTCTTTTTTATTCCGTCGAGTCTTTTGTAGATGGTGGTGCGCGTTACCGCTATTTTAAATCGATCCAATTTTCCCTGGCAAATATATGTAATTGTAATAATCAAAAGGGGCGAGTTGAACTGTGCACCCGGTTCGGTTGCGGTTATGACGGTGCGGATTGTTGCAGCCGCTCAAGTTTGGACAGTTTCTTTCTCTTTTTGGCGTGTACATTTTGATCACGAGGGGAAAGGTCGCAAAGGTTAAAAGCGCCAATTTAAAAGCCTCGTGCTCTTGTCGTCGGCTTCCCTCCCCCTTCTTCTACGTCCCCTCTCTCTCCTATTTTCGATGGATTGTCATTATTACGCTTACAATGTTGTGTAGGGTAGTACTCGTGGCGCTTGTATAACTGTGACATATGCGGAGCCTTTGATGAAAGCGATTGAAATGCATGTAATTATGCACGCCCATTGTGTCGTCTGCTCGCTCGAGATCATTTCTCGTTCGCCATGCTAAATGTGTTGTTATTATTATTGGTTCTTTTCGTGCCTTTCTTTTTATCGGTCCAACTCGATAAAACAACCGAAATCCTTTTTTTTTTTAAATGATAATCTGCGATAGTTTACAACAACAAAAAATATCGATTTTTGTTTTATTTTTTTACCCTCTTGAATTGATGACTCGCAATTTCAAGAGAAAATGAAGATACTTTGACGTTGAAAGAACTCCCCCTTTTTTTTATATATATTTATATTTTATTTTATCTGTTATAAAGTCATTTTTATATGGTCCTACACACTAAAAATCTCTCTTTTCTTTCTCTGTTAGCACATTTCTCCATATTTTGCGAAGCCTTACAACTTCCTTAAAAGAAAAAGAAAAGGAAAAAAAAGATGACAGCCAAAATGGATACTTATGTATGTACGTAAAAAAGACGTTTGGCTATTTAGCGATTCAGTCGTCTGGGGGGCTTTCCTTTCATCTTCATTTCCATCGTTGCTTAAACCGTTTCCGGATGGGGGAGGGGGAGAAGGTTGGACGTAATGTTTCAGATCTTCTCCTATACTGTGCTACTCTAGTAAATAGTCGGCCAACATTGGCCGGTCTTTATTTTTTATGCAGATTTATTTTGAACTCTCTCTCTCTCTCTGAAACTGGCATGTAAAATTGATACGAGGATTACGGCGGATGGTGGGTGGTTTTCTTATTTTTGTTGAAGGGAAGCGAACTTTTAACCAAAGAGATAGACGAAAGACGTTATGTATTTATCTACTATGCCATAAAGTCCGCCCTAGCTAGTCGAGTAAATGCATAGGTTTACATCAAATAAAATTGAAAGAATCCCAGAAAAAAAGAAAAAATGGGGGTCGTGCCCGTCTGTATGGCCCTACGTAGTTGCTCGCTTGGCTGCCCAAGCTGCGGAGGCAAACTTTATTTATACAGCGCGACGTCATTTGCACATGTTGAAATGCTAATGAGCAGAAGAGAGAGAGAGGGGGTCTGGGCAAGCGGGGCCTTTATTCTTTCCACAAAGCGGCAGCCTGAATTTACATGTCCCTTTTTTTTTTCTATCTC
This sequence comes from Daphnia magna, assembly GCF_020631705.1. Classification (NCBI taxonomy): domain Eukaryota; kingdom Metazoa; phylum Arthropoda; class Branchiopoda; order Diplostraca; family Daphniidae; genus Daphnia; species Daphnia magna. The sequence goes on along the minus strand of NC_059190.1, from coordinate 724,599 downwards.
TCTCTCTACGTGTGCACATCTACTCTTTTTTTTTTTTCTTCTTTCGTTTGGATGGGTGGTCCAGTTGACTGTTACACGTGACTGCTTATTAGGGGGTTGTGTATTTATACTGACATGTTCATTTGGAACAGTTTTGTCTTGTCGTAATAAAGAGAAGGCGCTTATTCCTGTGTAAACTCCTTGCCCCACACATTGCCACAGATCCCTGTGTCCTGTTTGACCGGCTTAGCCGCAACCGATTGTCTATCCTCTGCACATTGTGAGCACAATTGCATACGTAAACACTCGCGACGCAATTCGGGCTCTCGCTATTGTGAGCGCTACACACTAACCTGTTTGGCTTTGTACGTATTTCGTGACACTGCGGCCGACAGGCGCATTTCTGCGGGATCGACGATCGTGTTTCGCAGCTCAGCATGTCAAGAGGTGGAAAACGTTGTGTCGTCGCATTTGCCGTCTTGTGAAATTCGAACGGCAACCTTTGACTGTGCCCTTCCCCGTTGAATAATTCAATAGTTTTGCTCGCTTTGCCCTCCGCTTGGCTGGCAAGTGGCGCTTGTGCGCGGAGGGGACTCTGTTGGCAGAGGTAGACGCGCACACGCCACCTTACGTGTGGGGTATATCCAGTGCAGAGAGAAGATATGACTATACACTGGATCCGCTGCGTGTATATGCAGTTTGTTAGGGCGCCTTGTTTGATTGCACTATGCTCCTGCACAGACTCTCTCTCGTGTGGCACTGGCGTGTCTTTGGAACAAGTTGCGCACACTAGAATGCGGAAGAATAGGACGGGGAAGAAAAAAAGAAAATCAATAGCTTTGCTCTCTACCTCGTGTTCAGCCTCCCGACTTTAGTCGTCTATGATACGAGAGGGGGGGGGGGGGTCCTTCTCGTCTATTTGATCTACTTGTGTGCAGTAGGAAGTCGAGACGGTTGGTGTTTACTTGATGTATTGACATTTTAGCGCTTTGAGAAGAAGTTCCTTAATGCCCGCATTTGTTTTCATCTGTTTTTTGGTTTTTTGTTTGTTTGTTTGCTTGAATCAGATCATGGAACGCCGCCGCCGGCTCCCGCTCCCAGCAATGGCATGGGAGCACCTCCGCCTCCACCGGATTTCCCGCCTCGCGGTTCGTCCTTCAACCATCCGAGCTTGATTGCGCTGCAGGGACAACAGCCGCAGCAACAGCGTGCCGCCACTCTGGTGGTCACCAAAGACAACAGCGACGAGCCTCCGACCTACGAAGTCATTCCCTACTCGACCGGTAGGTGGCATTTCTTGTCCTTTTGGGGGTTTTTGATCCGATTTTTTCGAGTTCAAAACAAAAAAAAACGTAGGGAGAAAATAGAAAAAAAAAATTATTGGATGAGGATATCAAAAAAAAAAGGGGGGGGGAGGGGGTGAATGCCGAGTGACTGACTTCGTTAACAGTTGTAACGTTTATTAAAAACTAAAAATTGCGGGACTATGCTCGGTTGAGAGCTCGTTTTGATTGCGAAACTACTGGCTTGTTGCTATCCCAACTTTTGGGGTGGGGGTATGAGAGTCGCAAGCAGCGAGCGCAGGAAGTTTGCCAAGTAAATGCCAAGTTGTGAATGTTGTGTTGCAACGAAACGTGCCGTGTAACTTAGCACGGCTTGTTTCCATCCATCCCGTCAGCCCACCAATCTCAATGATACTCGTCTACACGTTGCGACTCCCGCCGACTTGTCGACATCTTCGACGCGCCACTCTGAATACGTTTAGATGCTGTGGCGCGGCTGTGTGTGTGTGTGTGTACATGCGATGAACCTAATATGATCTACGTGTGACTACGTAATTAAAGGGAAAGGGAGAAAAGAAGGTGTATAACAAGAACACGAAATATGCATGGGTGGGATGCTCGTTATCATCCATCGATAACGCAGCGACGTTTCTCCGTATTGCAAGTTGACTTTTGTTGAAGAGATAAAGAAAAAAAGCTTTCCGCGAGTTTTGGAAAATACTTTGTCATTTTTCCTCCTCGTTAAAATAGAATAATTTTTTTTTTATTTGATTTTTTTTTTCTATCGTTTGTTACAAAAGAAGCGTTTTTTTCTTTTTTCCCGTGTTGCCATTGAATAGACGACTTACACACCTAGGTTTAAAATATTTCAAAAAAAAAGAAGAGAGATCGGCAATCTAATTTTCGGTTGGGTTCCCGTAGCTGAAAATCGCGTTCCGCTACATTTCAAACGATTCGCTTGAACTGTGTGTGGTTTGCCATAATGAGCGCAATCTGTGTCGATGATAAAACATTTTTTTTTTTTTTTTTCAGAATGTGTAAGAAATATTGAAATTTTTCAATTCAATCTCCTGTTCTTTTTTTTTTTTTTGCTTTTTAAAATCCATTTTCAATCACCCATTGCCACCTCCCGCAGGCCATACGATATCTATGGTGCTGTGCCGCGCGAGCGGATGTCGAAGTTAATTGGATTCTTGAACTTTCTTTTTCAAAAAAAAAAAAAAAAAAAATTCTTTCTCTATGCCATTTATTATTTTTTTTTCCCCCCACTTGATTGATCCAAACTTTTTGCAAAAGTTTGAAACATTTTCTTATCGTCCAAAACTTTACATAACGAGATTTATTAAATTTCGTTGTTGTTGAACATCGCGGCTGACGAAATTGCGCATAATTATACCCGTTGCTTCGCACTACTAACGAAAATAGCAGGAGGAAAAAACAAAACAATCGACCAGTTGATGAAAGCTTTATTTTTAAAAAATTTAATAAAATGAAAAAAGAAAATGGGCGTAGGTAGAATTGTGCAAACTCGGTTCGCATTTTCCTCTCCGGGTGGATGGAGATGTAGACTAAAGAGACGGGAGAGGGAGGAGCCCGAAAGCTTGGTCCGTTGTACTTCCGGAGGGATATGTATCCTGGAAATGACAAGCGTTCAATAGCTGACGCATCTTTTCATCCGCCGTTGAACGAAGGAAGATTTTTATTTTTTATTTTTTTCTTCATTTTTTTATTTTGCTCTGTTGGCTTTTCAACGAAAAAAAAAAAATCCCGACAAAAGACGTCGCGGATGACTGGCTGCGTCAGTTGTCATGACGACACACCTGTTGTTATACAACCACTCTATTCCGCTTAGTGGTTGAAATGCAACTCTGCTCACAATCGATCTCGCTTGTTTCTTCCTTGTTGCTTTTTGATTGTTGTGTTTTGTTTTTTTTTTGTTTTCTTTTTCCCAGGGAAATGCGCCAGTCGGCCTGGGAAAATTGAATCTTTTTTTCTTTCTCTGTCTTCACTTTAATTGTCGAAAAGCCGAAGGATTTTCCTGCAGCATTTGAAATGCGATGGCATTTATTTTGAATGCCATCGTTTCAGGCCGCCTGTTTTAGAAACTCTTTAATGGCTTGCAGCGCTGCCGCCCTCATTTTTTTTTTAGTTTTCATTAATTCTTGTTGCGCTATCGCGTTTGTTTATTACAACGGGGGAACATGGCAAAACAACTCGCTAAAGAAACAACACAGACAGAATCCTCGGGCTGCCGACTTTGTTTTTTTTTGGTTTTTTTCTAATGATGTGCGGCAACCGTTCGTCTTGTTACGCAGCCAATAATTTGCCAGAAGCTTTTGTAGTTGTAACATTGTTCCATTTCTGAAGATTTCTACCCCACACCGTGGACCCTTTTTTCTCTCTTGCGCTCCACTGATGACGATCATTACCGAAACGCACAAAAATTCCCCTTAGCCAATAGTCTCCATAATAACTTGTACACGTGCATAAATCTAGACGGATTTTCCCATTTCCTCGCTTGATGTATGGCCGTCGCAACCGAAAGAAAAAGCCTTTACAGCACAACATATCCCCCCCCAGCTTCTCTTTCTCTCCGTCTCTCTCTCTCTCTCTCCTGCCGGCATCGTAATAGGTTAAACATTTGGAAGCAAGGCCCATTATACGCATTCGGCGTATTCATATCTCTCGCCTCTGCTTGTGTTATACCATTACGTATAGACTGCGGCCATTACCGTTTCATGTATGGAAAGGCGGTCGGGAGGAAATGAATAGACATCCGGGAATGTATTTTTTTTTTCTTGTTTTGGGGGGTTATTTCTCTCAGTTGCCGTGTGTATACATATGTAAACACGTAGCATCTAAGAGAGGGTGAGAGAGAAAGAGAGAAACAGAAAATAAATGCTAGTATGCGTCATCGGACCAGTTCATAATGTTGTATGCGCCTTGGCCCGTCAAAAGGGTGGGGCGACAGTAGCCGTCATCATTTCTGGCCTTAGAATAAGAGCCGTTCCGAGTCGTCTTTTCTTTTTTTGCTTTTTTTTTTTTGTGTTTTGCGGAGGAAAAGCGGATTAAATTTGCCCGGTGCTGTTGGTTTGTTTCTACTGGACTATTCTACTATGTAGCGGCGACGTCAATTCCAAGCGAGTCGTCGGCTCTTAACGACGAACGGCGAGGTCCCATCGAATTAATCTCGTCTCCTAGGGGACGCTGACAACCCAAAATAAGAAAAATCAAGGCAATAGGACTCGTCGTGCCGGGCAGCGTTCATCCACCTACATGGTTAAGATAGATGGCGTCGACGCGCTCCAACGTTATTTAGGCATACGGATCTGTTTTTACCTTACCCCTCTATTTATTTTATGGATGCTCTATAGTAAATCACAATGTGTAGTCCTCTTCTTTACGGCTGGACGGCAGACATTGTCGGTCCGTTTCTTTTAGATTTTATTTTATTTTTTTTTTTTTTGGGGGGGTTATTTTTGGCCAGCGAATTTAGTTGTTGGCATTGCCCGAATGCGATGCATCCAACATTGGGAACAACGCGAAAAACAACAGAAAAAAGTTCTCCGGATAGAAAAGATTTTTTGGAGGTTTTGTTTTCTGTTTTGCTGCTATTATAAGTAAAACAAAAGCGAGTCTTCTAGCTAAAGATTGAGGACAAGTCACAAAAGGGAAGGAAATCAAAAGCAAATGGATAACGTCCTTCAGATATCCGTTGCTTTTTGTCTCATATTCTCTTAATGAGGAACGTTATCCTTTGGATCCGCTTGCCAAAAGCCTTTTGAACGGTGCATGTCTATACATTACTCTCTACATCAACTATTCTTTATAGCGACTAGAAGCGAAAAAGAAAAATCAAATCAAATGAAAAAAGGAAAAAAAAACAGCCTTGAATTATTTGATGGAATACTGGAAATGTATTCGTTATGCACCACGGGCTTTCCTTTGACTCTTTTTTTTTTTTTTTTTTAAATAGAAGATACTTTTGAAAGCTTAAAAATGAAAATTTTAAAACTGGGTAAGAAGAAGAAGAAAAAAATCTTTTACGGTGCCAACCTTGGCGCTTTATTTCCAGTAGCAACAGCTTTTTTTTTTTCTTTTGGTCCATTTTCCGCTGTGATGTAATGCCTTGAGTAGTAGATTCTTTTTTCCCTTTTTCTTTCTATCATCTTTGGGATTAAATCTGTCGTCCGATTCCTTTCCGTCTTGTTCTTTCTTCACTTCATAAGCCGATCTCTTTCGCCCCCCCCCCTTTTTATGTTGTATTACCGATGCCCTTTTTGCCTCCGCCAAAGAGACACTCTTATCTTTAACTCGATAAGACGAAAGTGTATATATCTTTTATACGCCATCTTCTACTATTTTTTCAACGCGCAGGAAGAGAAAGAGATAAAGAGAATACAAAAAAAAAAAAAAAAGTAAGAGAAAATCAACTGTTGATTTTAGCTGGAGCTGCTTTCGAAATTGCCGCCCGGAGGAGAGTAAAAGAAAAAAATGTGTGCAGGCCGGCCATCCCATTATTTTTGTAGCTTTGCTTTGAATCGGAACCCCCCCTTCTCTTGTTTCTTAGTTACGAGCGGCAAGGGCTGGATTTGATTGGTACAATATACGTATATATAAAAATACGGTTGCCGATGGCAGTTCCGCTAGACGGAGCGCACCACTACACATTTGGACCGTCGTCCATCGACCAAAGTGCGTCGGGAATGTTAAGTAAGAGATGGCGCTCTTATCGAGCTTCCCCCACTAGCCTCTCCTCTCTTGCCCTTTCTTCGGGATAATTCACTTGCGCGTGCAACGGACGGATGCATACCTTATGTGCGTCCGTACGTCCGCTGAACACGCGCGTCCCAAGCAAAATTCTTTTGGCGTATGGGAGGGTGTGTCACATCGGAGACCGTGTCCGATCCCAATGCAATTGAGTCCCCCCCCTCTCCTTCGTTGCCACCCCTGTCACGGTAGCGCTCTGACGATCCACTTGTTTTTCAGCTCTGCTATTATTGCTCCTGTGTTGCTCATTGCTCATTAATGATCGAAAGGATGCACTTTGCAATTGCGTTCGCTAGAGACGAATGTTTACACGATTTGGGGGATTATTCTAGACTTTTTCTTTTGCCTTTTCGCAGTCGAGCGGCCATTGGTGCCCGATAAATAGCGAGGGAAATCACAAAATTGAGCTTTGTAAAACTGGGCAGAATGCGGTAAGAAGAAATTTCGTTGGCAGTTGCGTAAATATTTGCTTTATGCCGGGCGTGAATCGATGGATTGAAAAGCAGTACGTGACTGATTCGCATAGCTGATGGTCTTTGCTGCTGTTTTCTCTACGTCTTTTGCACAATATCCATTTTCTATCTCGTCCATCTTTGCATCGGCGGACTGCATGAACCCCTTTTGCATTTTCTACGTGTTCTCTTTTTTTTTTTTTAACCTTTTGTTTGAAATGGGGAAAAAGAATCGTACGAACAAAACAAAACAAAAAATGGATGGTTTTCCTACGCGGATTTATGAATTATTTTGTTTTATGTATTGAGCGCTTGCGTGGGCTCTTAACTGCGGATCTGCCTGGATGCGACCAATAACTCATAACCTTTGAGATGTGCCTTTCCTATTAAAATAATCAAAAACAAATGGAACGTACACGTATATCTTGTATTCCATACTAATGGATCAAAGACTTTCCTTTTGACCTTTTTATGTCTTTTTAATCAAACGAAACAGGCTCGCAATAAGAAGGAGCTTGGGGCTCTTTTGTCGGAAGTAATACGCCCCATGTAATAATACCGGAATAAAGGCCTTATATATCTATTATATAAGGTGTATTATACCTGGTATAGTACTTTGCGAATGGCTTAGTTCGGCTGCAAGGATCAAGAGGCTTTGCTGTTTCCCCCCCCCCTGTACATCTTTCTATTAACATAAACTCTGTACGTAGTTAAAAATATACAAGAAATAAAGAGGGCGGGGGGTTTTAAAACTAAGTCTTTGCTGAATGAATGTACTCTGGATGAAACTAGTTTGTCCTTGTTGATGAGAGTTGATCGTCTCATCCGTTTTCATTATCATACGAGACGCTCAACTGACTGTACAAATTGCAAAACAAAACAAAAATAAATAAAGGGAAACGCAAAAAAACATGAAGAGCATTGGTTGGAATTCCTGTAATCGAAAAGTCGGTGATCCGCAATGAAGGCACGAACGCACACTCGAACGATTCAGTGGGAACGACGATTACAGAAAACCTGACGTGTCTTTTATGTCTTGGCAAGACGAGCGATAAGGACAAACTGTCTCTGCTGCTCGTTGCCGATGGAAGCCGATGGAAGCCGAGCCTCACGTTCCCTTTTGTGCTCGTCGTGCAAGAAAGGGGCGTTGTTGTATTTACGGCACGCGACAGGTTATTAATAAGATGTACAGGCGCATAAAGGGAAACGAAAAGAAAGGGAAAATATGATTCCTCTCAATGTATTACCCTCGTTCACTAAATTTGATGGGCTCGCTCTTTGTCCTCTTTCGCTCCCTCCCTATTTACATTTGCTTATCAACTTTGTTTGTGTGTAGATACCGGATTTTCTATATAGGGTATTTCTTTTTTTCTTTTTTGTTATTGGTGAGTGGGGAGGGGGGAGTTGGATGGTGTAAGAACGAACGGAAGTTTGATCACCTTGTCACTCATGGCCAGAGAAAGAAATTAGAGAGCGTCACGGTGATGGAGTTTTATTGCTCGGTAACATGTACAGAGCATAATATTACGTGCACGGGGTTCCTTACTGATTTTCTTTTGAAAATGGAAGATACTCGCCATAAAAGAAAGTATTTGCTAGTCGATCTACCACCCGCCGCTTATTTTGATGAAGGGGAAACAGGAGAGGGTCGAACGGCTGCATAAAGGGGTGGGGGAGGGAGATGTTTCCTAAAAGTTTCCGCTTGACTAGACGAAGAAATTGGTTGATTTTATTCTTCATTTTCAGTCAATTGTAACGTGATCGTATGAAATCAGCGTCGTGCGCGGTACGAAGATGTTGCCATTGTTTTTATTAATTTTTTTTGGCTGGACACGAGAAGTTGATGAGTCTGTCACGTCTCGCTGTTTCTCTTGTTGCTCACCCAAAACTGGTCATCGCGCAGCGTTGACAGGTTTTTTTAGCTGTCGATGCGGTTGCGTGGCGACCCGATCTGAATCGTCTTTCGATTGGGTGAAACGACCCGGATCTTATGGCCAATATATCTCCATCGTTGCACGTCCCTCGTGATGGCTTCAATTTCATTGTCATGATTGTTGTCTTGTTATTACCGGTTCACCCACTCACCCCCTTGACAGTAGTAAATATTATACCTACAATTTCCTCTTTTTTTTCCCCCTATTCCCCACCCTCTCGCCCATTGAATGGCGCCCAACTTGAGAGGAAAAAGTCTGTCGACAATACGTCAAATTATCAAAATTGTGCGTCCCTCCTATTGTCCAGCCTTTCGTCCCCTCGCCTTCTATTCTTGTGCGTCCCGCGCTCTTGTTCAATTTCCCCCGCCAGCCCCTCGATTCGGTTGATTCCCTTTTTCGACCAAAGTGGATCATATGTCGATGGACGATGAACTGTTGAAAAAAGTGGCTCGGACTGAGTCCAGCGAACGAGACGTTTTTGATTGCGGGGTCGACAGACGGAGCGCAGCCAAAAGTTTTTCTTTTGCCTCCTCCCCCCATTTTTCTTATCAATTTGTAGTTGGCCAGCGAGAGAGAAAGCAAAATGATATTTGTGTTATATAGTACGTACAGACTACAGTTTTTCTATACGAGTATATATAGCCGTCGTGCAATATTGCTTTATACGTCGAGAAGTTTGGATGTAGTATATAAAAGAGAAAGAAGATGAAACGGGCACTGAGAAGGGAGAAAGAAAATAAGATCAGAACTGAATTGAAAGAAGAAAAAAAGAAAAATTAGCTGGAAAGTCAAAGTTGAATGTTGTACATCTAGAAAAAGAGAAAGAGAAAAAGATCTGCCTTCAAAAAAAAAAAAAGAAATGGAAAAGTTGGTCGTTAGTTTCGTCGCAGGATTACTGTCGGACGTCTTTTCGCTATGGCGACTCACGTACATGCACTATAAGCACTGGCAGTTCGACAGACCAGTTCTACTCCTCTATATGTATATATATATAAGTTATGTTATTTATTCATGTATTATTAAAAAGTCCCGGGGATCAAAAGCCACAAAAGGCTGGCAAAAAGAGAGAGAGAAAATAGTCCACCTCCCCGATTCTCGAATGCACCACTCATCAATGCAGCAGCTGCTTCCTTTTTTTAAATATTTTATTTAGGTTAGCATAAATTCAGTAGATTCTTTATTTATTACAGATTGTCGTGTTTTTTTTTTCTTCTTCTTCTTCTTTTAGAAAAACAAACAACAAAATGAAAATAAATAAATCTTGTTTTTTTTTTGTTTGTTTGTTTTTTGAGGGGGGTCTGTCAGCTCCCTCTGCGGGAAATGTCTCTCTTTGTTATGATTTTGGACTCTAATCCTCTTTTGTGTTAAACGGCAACCTACCCTAAACTTTGGATCGGTAGATTGAATTCTTTCCAAACTTATCAATCAAATTAAAGGCCTGCCATCCCTCGCATGTTGTGTACTGTACAGGCCTACACAAGTACCGCACAACCCTCTCCTCTTTTTTTTCTATTTTGAAACGAAAATTTAAAACTCTGTGACTTTGGATAGGTTGGCCAATTTTCAAGTCACCGTCGGATCAATCAATAGAGTACCAAGCAGCAGCGGGTAGAGAAAAAAAATAAAATAAAAGAGTTTTCTCTCTTCAAATCCTTGTAGACCTATAAATTATATGCGCCGCTTTATGTGTGTTGCCTATAACTCTGTTTTTTTTTTTCTTACTCTCCTTCCTTCGAGTTTGTTGTTGGTCTACGAGTTGACGAAGCGACGCAAACATGCCCAGCTATGAAACGACAATAGAACGAAGGCCTATTTAGGAAGGAAGAAGAAAACAAAAAAATTCAGCCTTTGGCGCTTCGTAATAAACACGGTATATTAAGCACAAACACACACAACATGCGAGTATATATTAGTTCTACACGCTGTTGAACAATAAACAACAAACGAGTATGCGACCTTTCTATTCCGGGGTGTGGGTGGGGGGGCGCTGAGAGCAACAGCTCTCGGTATGAGAGAAAGCAACGAAAAATGATTCCCTTCATCATCATCATATTGAACTCTTGCTTTCATACACTGTTTTGTGTGTGTAGGCTTATTGTGTTGTATATCGTTATAATAAAAAAAAAAAAAGGTTCTTCGTATATTTATACACTGTACGTACTACATCGAACCAGTATATTGTATATACGCATAATGGAGTCGTCTATTATGCGTACGTATAAAAACGGGAGTCAACTCGGGAAAAAAGAAGCGGGAGTCGATCGTGTGGCTCCTCTTGTGCAGGGTCGCCCATTTTGCTCGCATCTATTTGTCATCACCGTCATATCGTTTGGATAGATTTGTACATTTTCCCCGTAGACACAATGGAAAATTGGGGGTGGGCTGTTGTTTAGTAATATTATTATCCGTAGCTTTGAATACGAATACAGAGTTTTACGAGCGGAATTGGGCGTGGGACCAACGACAGCGTGACCCAATTAATTAGGGCGTACGCCGACCCAGCAGGTGATGTCGAAAATTGGACAATCGACCTCCCTCTTTTTTTTTTTTAAGTCGTAGCACACGCTCTTTTTTTTTAAATATATGTATCTATAGATCTAAAAAGGGCTACCCCCCTTTTTTCCCCCTGTTTCTTATCACAGCCTAATATTACAAAAGCTTTTCCCCCCCACTCGCTTCATCCCAGTTTGCGTTTGCTACAATTCATTCTTATTTATATGTTTTTACTTTCAGTTCGGGGCCAAGGGGTGGTGGGTTGTCTGTCGCTTTGTGATACCCCCGCAGACTAGTTTTCGGGTCGAGATACTTATCTCTCTATATTTGAAGAGATCTACTCTTTTCTTTTTTCTTTTTTAATATATTGAAGCTGCGCAGAGGGGATGAAGCCCCGGAGAAAAAAAAAATAAAATAAATCTTTTATATTCCATTCTATGCTGGGCTTCGATTCACAATGCCCAGCAACCCATTTCTTTCCCTTGTATTTTTCCCCCCTCTTACTTCCCACACCCGTTTTTGCCGTGTTGTATTTGGACTTGCGCTGGACTGCATAAGTTTGCTGCTGTGTTGGCTTCGTTGTCAGATTCGATCGATGGGTTTCTTTCTGGATGCGAGTGAGAGAGAGAGAATCGACTGATGTTTTATCTGCCCCTCGGGGCGACGCCAAAGACCCCCCCCCCCCCTTTTTTTTATAACAATAAATCACCGACAAGCAATTCCATCTGTATGAACTGTACGTGTGTGCGGTTGTACGACAAACTACATGACTTGCGACAGTAATCGGCAAAAAAAAAAAAAGAATAGAAATAAAAATAAGGAGAAAGGGTGGACCGTTTTCAGCGATTTACCCCCCGAAATTTTTTTTTTAGACATGCGAATATCATCTTTCTTGATAAAAAAAAATAAAACACGCATAAAAAAAACGGCAAATGTTCATTTTGAATGATTCACGACTGAATGGGGCTTTATAAAGAAGAAGAAAAACTATTTTGATTTCCCATTTTCTTTTCCTTTAGGGGGTGGGGGGGGACCGTCCTCGCTTGATGGATGAAAATGTTAGCTAATAAAGCTGTCGTGTAGATTTCTTTTGCGGATACGCGTTGCCTAGCAATTCTGCCAAGAGGTTGGCTAAGAAAGAAAGCGCGGACTTGAGCGCGTTACACACGGAATGAAAACGAAATTTATTTTTTCTCTGCACCATTTTTCAAAAAGAATAGGCGAGCGTGACAATGCTTGGAGACGGGCATAGTAGCGTGAAAAGAAGAAAAAAAAGTGGGTTGAAATCGGAACATTCGAAAAGACAGGTTGCCGGGTTTTTTTCATTTGGTTGTCGCGCGCATCTCGAACGCGGCCCAGCTAGTGGGGACTACTACTACACCCTCGCTGGTGGGCCATAGGAGTTGCCAGGAAAAAACGAATGCAATCGGTTCATGCGCACTAGTGGATGTCGGTGTAGTTGGGATGGTGTTTTTCCGTGCCTCCCTCGTATACCGCTGGAGGAAGAGAAAGAAAAAAGAAGAGAGAGAAAACGTTTGACTCGCTTACTCCCCTAGCCCAGTTACGAGCTGCGTAAGGACTCGGTCGGAGCTCCCCAGCACAAGGGATCATAACGAATCCATCCGCCCAGGAGATCGGTCGACACGATCATTCGTCAAGTGGAGAACGGGGGTGTCGCACCCTTGGGTTGATTTTCTTATTGAACAGTGAAGTGTGACATTGAATTGTAGAGACTCGTGAGTCAAGTGAGTTAAGACTTTAGTCTAAACCAGCCGACGAGTGAGTGAAAACTGACTGTGCAGTTTGTTTTTTGTTTTTTGTTTTTTGTTTTTTTTTTTATAAAAAAAAAAGAAAGAATCTCTTACTGTTATCAGGGAGGGATGCCCGTACGGTCCGGGCATCTGTTGTGAGTTGATCAACAAGTTTTTGTCTTGTTCTTTGATTCTGTGCTGATTGACACAACGACGGACAACATTCGCACGAGAAATGATTCGTCGCTTTAGAAAGTGAAAAGGGACAGATTTTTTTGAAAGACGACATTTATTTCATGGTAAAAAGAAAAATGGATGACGACGATTCGTGCATTTATGCTAATATCGGTGGAGAGATGGAGTACCATCCGAACCAACAACATCAGCTGGAGCCCGTTCAAGAGCATCAGCAACAGCAGCAGCCGCGTGATGAGATGATCATTCATCCGTACAACCTCGTCAGGGCTAGATCATCTCATTGCGTCTTGTCAGGTAATAGTCGAGAAAATTAGGAAAACATGAACGACGAGCCTAAAGAATTAAAAAAAAAGGGGGGGAGGGGAAGGCATCGCTCCGTCAGTTCCATCCGGCAGTGCGTGTCTCGCTCAGAGCCTACGGTGTCCTTGTTAAGAGAGACTTGGGGAAACCCCATCTGTTCAATGTTATGAGTAACCTATAACCTACCAAAGTACAATTTGCTAAGTTAATTAGATCCCCCCCCCCCTACGGCCTCTCCTCTCTTCCATCCGCCTTTGGTAGCCGATTTAGTTGGGAATATATACTGAATATATATATTTATATAAAAAGCCATTGGATTTTTGCGTCTCATTTTGCCGGCAGACACATCCTTCCTGATGTGCACCAAAAGGAGATGGATAGAGAGTAGGGAATGGGAAAAAAAAAAACAACGTAGAAATAGTGGGCCCTTTTAACCCTGCGCGGAAATCCGTCCGGTCTATTCCAAGTATCTAGTCCAATCATTACACATCCCCCTTTTTTTTTTGTTGTAATTGTTTTTTTATTTTTTATTCTTTATTGTTATTTACATTACATTCTACTGATTCTACTTATCAGCATTTATTTCTTTATTTTTTTTTTTCGGGTTCCGCCAATCTCTTGACCCTTTTAGTACGTTAGTGTCATTCACTAAGGAGACGAGGGGCTGTGTCGCGCTGCCCGTCACGTTAATGAAGATTGAGCAATAACAGCGATAAGGGCTGTGGCGCATTATTTCAAGTGCGAGTCAACGCGTCCTACGTATATACACGACGTAGGAAACTAAAACTCTTGATGAGCTGTAGACAATCAGCGAATTCGACTCTAAACAAAGGGCATGGATGTACCATTTAAACCAGTCATTTGTCGCGCATACGAGCGTCTAATAGCTCAGGAATAATCTCAACCGGATCTCTTTAGTTTTCAATCTTTTCGTCTTTTCATGTATTCGTTTCAATTAAGGAGAGTTGCGTAGGTCTTCCTTTTTTATTTTGATTCCTTTCTTCTTCTTTTGGCGTATTTCAAAAAGGATTTGCCGTGATTCGTTTTCTCGACTCGTTTTTGTTTATTTGACGTTTGTTGTTTCTCTTTGGTTGTTTGCATTGGATTCGCTCCGCTTGGCTTCTACAATTTTTCTTATCCGCTTTTCTTTATTTCGTAAGATTCATTTAAAAAAAAAAAAGAGGTTTCCCCCCCCCCTTCGCCACCTCTTTTGAACAAGCGGATTCCAGTCGAAATCAACCGTGACGCCTATTGTAGTAATGAATCGCTTCTCTCTCTCTCTCGCTCTCCTCGGCCTCAAATCTTTGTTTTTACTTGCAGCTTTTTTTTTTCTAACTTGTTTTTCATTTGATTCCACACCAAATGCCATCGTTCACGCGTTGCCCATCTTTTTTTTCTCGCCCTTCTTTTCCTCGGTAACGCCTCGCTCTTTGTGCTGTAAGGTCGTCGTCGTCTCCTTGTATGCGCGATAACAAAAAGGGCCCGGCTCTACGTTCGCCGCAAAGTTTTGCTGAACGCGCGGGGGAGAAGACGACAATCCCCACCCCAAAGTTGTTCTCCATAGGCAATCATCATCGGTACAACCGTACATAGTTTTTGGCCTGGCTTTTTGATTTCTATAAAGATGAAGAAGCTCTCGAGGATGTCAGTGGCGTCAAAGAGTTTTCGTTTGAAAACAGGGCACACACCAAAAAAAAAATCAAGTTTGAGACATAAAAGAAAAGGAAAAGAAATGGGGTGTTACACGCAAAGTCGAGTTGACAACATGGTCTCGTCATGGTCGATATACCGTACGTTATAAATTGGGTTTAAGATAGTTGGGAAGAGAGAGAGAGCATCGTTGGCCAGATTAGTCTAAAGTTTTTCTCGTTTTCGTTCGAAAGAAGAAGTAAAAGAAACGTCGACTATTTTTTGTTTCTTTCTGGTGGGTGCTCAGCGCATAGACAAAACAAAAGAGACACACTGGCCGTAGACGGGAAAAGCTGTAGGCGAAATCTCATTTGACATCCACCATCTCGCGTTCAAAGACCATCTCCTTGTACACAGTACTTGTGTATCGCATGTATTCTATTCACGTCTTTGGGGGATTCTCCGATTCTCTTCGTGTCGTGCCTACTTTTTTTTCTCTCTCTCTCTCTTGATATAAAAAATAGATAGAGAGAGAGAGAGAGAGTCTCTGTAACTCCCCCCTTTTTTTTTTTTGGTGCCTTTTGTTCTTTCCTCTTGGGCCTACGTTGTGCGTGATACTGATCCTCCTATCAAATAGATTCTGCATCCGATCGGCGGGACTCTTTTAAAGATAAATATCGTCCCGCCGATCTCTTTTTTTTTTTTTTTTTATTCTGTGCTAGGGTTAACGTTGGACAACAGACAGGGGGGGGGGGATCACGGTGGCCTTTGTTATCGATAGCTAATACACTAGGTCTGTATGTAGAGTGTGGCCATCGGTGTGTATCTCTACAGCGTATCGTGTTATATACGTGTAGGGAAAGTGCTAGTGGAATCACGTTACCGGTGCTCCCTCGTGCCGTCCATAATTGATAGTGAAAAATTCCGATCGATGCGCAAATTAAAAAAAAGAAAAGAAAAACCTTTTTTCTTTTTATTTTCGTGATGAATAATTGGGGCTATTCAATTTCATATCATTACGTCATCCTGTTGAATAGTAGGGGGATGTCAATCACAATAGCTTCCACACACAGACATGAGGGTAATACTAAAAGAAGAGGGGGGAGAGGAGAGAGAGAGATGATGGATGGAGAACTTTTATGAACGTGCGTCCGCCTGTCAAGATCCTTTCCGGATTTTCTCTGTTGAATCAACCGCCTGTCACGGTCGCCCCAATCGGCATATCACCAAAGTAGTATACGTAAAGAGTATAGACGTTGAAAAGGAAAAAAAAAAAGAACGGAGGACTTTCTCATTTACGAGCGGCGAATGGCTGTCGCCCGATTCTGCCGCTAGATTGGAACGCGTTGCGGTTGCCAGAAGTAGTCCTTGTCTCCCGATAAAATCCACCCCCCCCCCTCCCCATCCCGCGCTTTTTGCCTGTCCTGTGTATTGGACGAAGCTCTCTGATGTATATATACCAACCTCCTTTTCCAACGTTCTCTACTGCTCTGCACGCACGTATTCTAAGGCTTTGAAAAGACTCTTTGGAGAAGGGGCAGGGAGAGGGGGGGAGAGACACCGTGTCGAATCACGCCGACTCCTTAAGCTCTCGATCCCGAGACGCGTACAGTGTCGGGCTGCTGGGCAAGTTTTCTAATATGTGTACATTGCAATCTTCGCATTGTTGGCACATCGATTTCCTTATAGAAATTGCCCTGTTTCGATGGCGCAAAACCAACGTTTGATTTCGATTTGGGGCCGACCGTCTCTCGTTACGGGCCGGCTGACATTGGAAGATGCGATAGCTATTCATTTTTCTTTTGTTTGGCTTCTCTTTTATTTTATTTTATTTTTTTGTTCACTGTGTAGAAGAAAATGGGGTAGGGGGGAATGAGCTTTGGTTGACTTGACCAGCTCTTGGCCGTCTCCTCAACTGGATCATATTCGCTTGACTGGCCGATTGGAATCTCCCTCGCCCACCTTAGTAGATCCATTTCACCATTTTGGCTTCCTTTTTCTATTATTTTATTTTATTTTTTATAACACGGTCGGATGGATGACAAGAATGTCCTCCATCGTCAGAGATTCTTTAGATTTTTTTTTTTTTAAGCGAAAACAAAACAAAAAATTTCCTCGCATTTTATCTTTTTTTTTTCCCATTGAGAATTTGTCTCGCCATCCAAACTGGGATTGGCTTCCGTGTTCTCCCCATTGCACTTTTTCAACATTGTTTACGACGGCCAGGAATGGCGGAATATGCGGCGACATTCGATATATTCAGCCATTTTTATTCATGTATTCTCAAGGCCAATAGATTCCACAAAGACAATCTGAATGTGGGGGGCGTGGCAATACGAAATGGACTAGGCGGAATCACTTCGTATCCTGTTGGCCAATTTGGATACCCGAAGTAACTTCTCCATTTCAAAAGCTTTTTTTTTTTTTTTAAATATCTTATTTCCAACAAAAGAAACGTAGAGTGCTGCAGGTATCGCATTAGATTTTGAATTCAGATTTTATTTTTTGAAATTGTTTGAGAGCATTCGGAAAGAAGAAGCAAAAAAAGTGCGCAGTGCGACGACTGGAATATCGAAAGTGCACCTTTATTGGTTTACATATTCCTTTCTCTCTTTCCCCCACCCCCCAACCATTTCTTCGCTATCTACACTGGAATTGAATTTGTAGTCGGCTCTGTCCTTCTCATTCTTGCCAGTTGACGCGCGTTCCAGCAAAGGGCAATACATTTGGAAAGAAGGAGAGTCTCCATTTTTCTGCCTAGTTTATTCGTAAAAAAAAAGAAAGAAAAGAAAGCAAAAGTAGCAGCTGCATATGAAACGTCTGTCTGGTCCAAATGGATGGAGATTTGATACCCTCCTCCTGAAATGGGACTTGTGCCCCTCCGTTCTCGTTCAAAGTCGCAGACGTTGCACGCAGTCAAAAAGAGAGAGACACGTTCTTATAGACGCGCGCATTTTCATCAACCCAACAGCACAAGGTCGCTTCTCTTAATGCTTTTTTTCTTATATATCCCCCCCCATTCGTTCATAAATTCCAATATGCCTAGTCTTTGAGTACATCAACGGGGAAGAAAAGGAATGGGTGATGGGCTAAAAATTGTAGATTCTATTCACGGATAGTTGGGACGTCGGCCGTGCCGACGTGCCATTGTGCATCAACGAGCTCAGCAATTTGGGTTGACTTATAACTCTACCATCTTCAATCTATCGCGTGTTTGAAGCGGTGGCGGGACTCACTCTTTTTTTTATTATTATTATTTTCTTCTCCCTTTTTTTGTGGTGCAATTTTCCTTCTTTTTTTTTTTTTGAATTTGGCGCGCGTCAACAACAATCGTCGCTGACATACTGAAAGTGGATTGCACACCCTGTGAATGCCCGACCGATTTGGTTAGCTATTCTTTACTTTATTTCTCTCACTCTCTCTCTCTTTATTATTATTTTCTCCTACACGCACACTGTCGTGACTTGTGCTGAATTGCGGCTTTTTCCGAGAGGGGCTGGAGGATCCTGTTCCAACAAGAACCTCTTTGGGAGCCCGGCAGCGTCTCTCTCTCTCTCTTTATTCTTTTCTCGGCTTTCGACTCCATTGTTGCTGGCCATCAAAGTCAAAATCAGCAGCAAAAAACCCCGCAAGCTTTTTTTTTTTTCTCTCTCCTTTTTTCTTTTTTTTTTCGTGTTAAACTTTCGTCACTCGCTGACTGTTGGTGAAAGAAAAAGAAAAAAAAATGTAAACGCAATTTTTGGTCACGACACGGGGAAGCAACTGCGCAATGATAACAAAACAACAAACTGAAGGGGCCAGGATGCGATGATTACTATTGCCACATATGAGAAAAGTGGGGGGGGGGAGAAATGCATTGAAAGATGGATGGCCAGCAATTTCTATTGCGCATATTATGCAATAACATCTAGCCGGAACATGCCGACGTGTTGGTTCTCGCCCCTGGCCGTGTCGATAGATTAAGTGCCAAAAGAAAAAGAAAGAAAGATCTCGCCGCTTATATTTGGCCCCGTGACTTAAAGGGCGAAGCTATTCGAGAGAATGAGAAGACAAATAGCCATCGTCAATGGAATATGTCGCTCGTGCGAGTTTCGTCCTCCATTCTGCCCATTTATCCGCACCAACTGACGCGCAAACGACAACATCGTCCTCGCGCTTAGCGGCTGTATACGAGAAGCGAGTCTTTGGTTTGTCGTCATAGGAGGTGCACATGTGCGGAAAGAGATGATTGCCGACCGTCGCAAACATTTCGGCGTACAAGTCTTTTCGGTGATTGCTTTCAATACATCAAAGCGGGGAGGCTTTACGAAAGAGAGAGACACAGAGAGAGAGATAGAAGATGATCCTTTGAACTTTTCGTAGCAACTTCATCTTTGTACGCCAGACACATATCCACTGAGGAACAAATTTTTTTTTATTTCAAAGATGATGAGAGCCGAAAGTTTGTGCCTCTATCGAAGCCATCAATGGATCTGACGAGTTTTCCATATTTCACGCAGTTTGTTGTCAATTTAACAAGAACACGCTAAAGAAAAATTGCCGACGACGTGTAATTTCGGTGAGACGGATCGTTGATTTGTTTTTTATTTTATTTTTTTGGAAGGACCAGCAATCAACGTGAAAGAGTTTGAGGCCAGCCATTTGAGAGATACACGATCGTCGTAAACAAAAAGAAAAAAACCTGGCTGATTTACAGTTCTTAGACATGTGTATTACCCTCGTCTTTGCGAGCGTCCCTTTGGCCCATTTCACTATGAACGGCCATTTACAGTTGAGTAGCCCTGAATTGTATATACGTAAACTGCGGAAGAAGAGGAAAATTTTCCATCGGCCTATATGCAGAGAGGGGGGGGGGGGATGGAATACGCGCGGGCGCAATTTAAGAGGGGCGCAGAGGTCGGACCGTGGGGCCATTTGAAATTCAAAGTGGGATGACGCGGACGCTACTTGCTACCGCAACCCCCTCCCCATCTTATAGCGCAGACTATTGCGACTGTATAGTGTATATATATGTCTATCTATATTCTAGGCTATTACACTCTATTGCTGTGAATGTGGTTCCCATCTGCTGATGTTCCCATACAGCACATTGGATCATTCTCATTTTTTGTTACTTCTTTGTTTTCTTCCCCAAACATCGTCCCCGCTCCTTCCGCTCTCCTGCCTCTTGCAGGCCGTGTTAGATCGCACTTGAAAAATGGGGTGGCGGAGGGCAAGTTCTTTTTTGTTTTGCTCTTGATGCCTATTTTTGTGTGTCGATCTTTCGCCCGTCTTTGCTCGCAAACAACTGCAAACTCTCTGTACAGTTGGGGAGGGGACACACAGGGTGTGAAGTGAGTGGCTGGAAAAGGGGAATGAAGGGACGAGAGGTTAAGCATCATTGATGGAGAAGCACATAATAGCAAAAGAACGAGGACAATCACACAGAGACAAATTGAGCCTTTTTTTTTTCTTCTGATGTCTGGTGCTCTTAATCCTAGCGACAGCTGTTGGCATCGACTGGAAAAGGTAGGCGCCATCCTCGTTGTTGTTAAGAGACATCCAAAAAAAAAAGACTCTTGTGCAACTATTCGCTGTCAAGCCTTAAAACACTTAGTCCTGATGTAGCCATGGCAGCACAATCGCGATGCCTTGGTGAATATCCTATTCACGTTGAAGATTGTGTGGCGTCCTTTCTTTCCTTTCTGCCGAATTGTAGTGAGAACAAACGGCTGGCGAGCTCAATCATCGAATCTGGCTCAGCACTTTGTCGACTTTTGGCGACAGACAAAAGAGTTTGAGAGCGTGATGGAGGGAGAGAGGGGGGGGGGATGAGGGTGAAGAGGGATATAGAGGTCTGTTTAATTAGTATAGACGTATATTTGAACACGGTCGACAAGACGAAGCTCCGGCAGTGCGTCGTCCTTTTACCATCGATCGTTTTTCCCTATTCAAAGTTGCCTTTGATGATGTCTCGATGAAACGACGTTTCGTGATGAAATGATCTTCGCTGCAACTGGCAACAACGGCGCAACGAAAGATTATGTCGAGTACTGAAGAACACGTATAACCTATTTCCACTTGGAGCGTATAGAGTCATTTCGCATTGTGCGTGTTGGTCAGTAAGTTGAAAGAGTTCGTTCATCCACGCCTACAATGGACTTTTTTCACGAGACCATCGGGTAAAAAAAAAATAGGGGGAGGGGGGTCGATCGCTTCAATCCAACTTTGCAATACCCATCCTTTCTGCCATATTTCACAGTTAAGCGTGAGTGGGGGGTTGTCTTTGTTCAATCAATGCGATTAACTGCGTGATTTCTTTCTTTTTTTTTAAATAGTTGATGAACCCTTGCCCAGGGGTTTCTTTTCTTTGAAAAACAAAAAACAACAGAGGGGGCAGGACACTGAAATGAAATCGGTTAAAGAGAGGCGGAAATGAGAGTCGCATTTCGAGAAACAAAAATTGTAAACGAAACCTTTTTGCTTTGGGCTTGTGTAGACACAGAAAAGCTTAGCATAACTGCACAAATTCACTTAATTCTTTTTCCTTCTTCTTCTTTCTGTTTGGTGATGTTATTTATTTATAAAAAAAAAAAAAAATGTAATTTACCTCTTCAAATGACATACGACCGTAACGTTGGAGTCACCCGCCAGGAGGAACTGAGGGTGGACTCCTGCATACACACACGATGTCTTTTCGTAATTGGATTTCCATCCCATTTGTTATAAGTGGGTATCTAAGGGCGGCAAAGAAGATCTATATAAATGTTGCGTCTAGTTTTTAGCCAGCGGACAAATACGCACCGTCATTCGATCCCTTTTTCCGTAACACTCGGAAGCTAGCCGGAATCTTTCCATTTGTCTATTGAATGGGGTTCGCTTTCTGCTAGAACTCTCCCCCCCCCCACCCCCACCCCTAAAGACGAGGGAGGGGAAAAAAAAAGGGCGTATTCGATTGATTAGCGTTTATTACAAGACTTGCCATACAAATGCGTTACCCTTCGTCTTTGATAGTGTCGCTCTTCCGGCGGGAAAAGCAACTAACATATTTGTCTGCTACACGCTAAAAATGCGTTTAACAGTAGAGTGGATACGAGGTATGTTAGTAAGAGGGGGGGGGGAAATATATCTCGTGTACGTCAGCCATCTATAATTGAGCGATGAACAGACGTGAGCGAAACTCTGTAAACACTACAGCAGCTCCGACTGTATTCCATTAAAATACGTGCCGATCGATAATCCCGTTTCCTGTTTTTTTTGGGGGGATGGGGGGCGGGGGGGGAGGGTTTGGTTGGCTTGTTGAACGTTCCCTCTTCTTCAGTTATTGAAGCCTGGGTGTTTTTTGAATGTCGATCACAAGAATGACGGCAAAAGCCGCAGCCAGCCTGCCTAAACAACTGATATACATAACACGCACAAGGTGGCTTATTCCGCCTTCAGCTTTGTGTCGATTGAGAAGCATTTCAATTCGGCCATTCCATCATTCATCCCTCGCAATTCAGACGATGTTTTTTTTTTTTTTTATTGTTCTCTTTAAAAATAAATTTAAATAATAATAATAACAAAATTAATGGATTTTCATTTTCTTATCTCAACAACAGGCAAGGCACCGTCGAATTCCGGCTGGAACTTTCTACCGGCCGACAATAATCGCCAGCACGGCAGTCACACGCTCGGCCATAACACGTTAAACAGGTACCTTTGACGTCTTTTAACTTTAACGCCTTGCTCACGAGGCACTTGACTTTGGGCTTTGAACTTTTGCACAGCCAGAAAAAAGAATTTTGGCTCTTGTCTTATTCACTTGGACTCGGTTTCAACTTACTTTTGAGTGCCCACTTTCAAGTGTACTTAATAGTGTTACGGGCGGTATAATGAGCTAGACATGTGCAGTGCAGCAGTAGTAGCACAATTATACATGAGAGCAATAGTCCCTTGAGTATGTTACACTAGTTATGCTGCTGATGTTGCCACTAGGACGGCCGGGGAGTTTAAGGCCCGTGTCAAATGAAGAGCTTTTATTTTTGCCGCTTGGTTAGTGTCCGTTACGGCTACTGCGGCGTCAGCAGCAGCCGTTTTTAGCAAGATAGAATTATGCATATTAGGCTTGTGTTTCGAGAGCCATCAGACAACGTATACAGTCACCACCCTAGTGCAACTCTCTATCCAATTCGAATGCGCATGTAGAGGGGTAGATGAACGACGGCAGTCAGAAGAGACGCAGGCAAAGGCCAATGCCCAACATTTAAAAAAAAGGAGGCAGGAAATAAACTCGCGCACGTGGATCCACTCGCACGATCCGGCCCTTTCGGGGGAAAGTGATCTGATGTTTAGGCCGTTTTTGCCTTTACCAACAGACAACTGGGAGCTGTGCAAATTGTGCAATATTGAAGGCGTTTTTTCTTCCTCTTCTTTATTTTTCATCACCACGACTTGACACTGCTGCACGATGGCATTTTATTGTAAAGATTTGCGGAGAAAAGAAAAAGACGTTTGGGCTCTTGGGGTCCCAGTTATTATATTTTTAAGGCTTCCATTATCAGTCGGTTGCTATACGCTCTAGTCAACTTTGCGTTTGGAGGCAACTCAAGATGTTTGCATAAACCAATCATGTGATGCAGAAGGATGGAAAGGGGCTGCGCTCGAATTTCATAAAGACGTTTTTTAGAGGTAGTAGAGAAAATAAAAACCGGCGCTCCGGCTGCGTCTCCTCCCCATCCACACCCCACTTTATAGCCCCAAAAGTCGCCTATTTTGCATCAGTTGAACGGCTGTCTTGATCCCGCGCGACCCAAACGACGAGCAGTGCAAGTCGTCAGGGGGATTGACTGTTGGTAGCAGGCGCCAAACTCTGGAATAGAGTCTTCTTTCTTATACGCACTGCATCTTTGATTTTCATCCAAATCGTTGTTGGAAACTGGCGAATGTCTTTTGTTTTGTTTTCCATTTGTTGTTTTCTTTTTCTATTTTTTTTTGTTGAAAAGATTTAAATTTGAGGGCAATCTGTGCCTTGTGTGGCAGGCACGAACTCAATCCGGAGTGACAAAAGTTTACTAACGAATGATATGAAAGAGCTTTGGGGAAAGGACACAAGAGAAGGAAAGGGGGGGGGGGTATGAAAATTGAAAGCGGAAGAATCGCGGCGCAATGGAAGTTTCCGTTTTGGAACGGGCGCCCCGGCCAGTGGATGTGTAGGCGGGTCGGGGAGTTATATACCGACGACATCACTTCCGTCTGAGAGGATTGAGCAATTGGCTCAGCCCCTCAGGTTTTCGTGACACGACAGCACTCACGACACATGCGGGAGTCGAAGCCCCTATCGTCAAAACCGCTCCCGGTGCTCTAGTGTGTTTGTATGTATGTGTGTGTATATATATATGTACGAAAGACGACTCTCCGGAGATCTCTACAGAACCTTTCGTTCCGGCCCATGAAACTTAAACCTTCGTTGCTTCCTCCCTTTCTCCCTTTTTTCACGTTATTATTATTTTATTTATTTTTTATTTTCTTTAAAAAATAAAAATAAATATTATATTTAAAGAAGCAAAATTTTCATTTCGCTTTCGTTCTATCCGACCGTTGGGAAACCAACCAACTCTGATGGAACTTTTTTTTTTTTTCTCTATCTCTCTATGGTAAAGAGTACAAGCTTCTTCTTTTTAAAAAAATATTTATTTTGCTGTTGGTTTTCCATCTAAAAAAGCTCGCGGTCGTCCTACAAATTCGA
This sequence comes from Daphnia magna, assembly GCF_020631705.1. Classification (NCBI taxonomy): domain Eukaryota; kingdom Metazoa; phylum Arthropoda; class Branchiopoda; order Diplostraca; family Daphniidae; genus Daphnia; species Daphnia magna. Next base: position 700,104 of record NC_059190.1, on the reverse strand, counting down.
GTGGCAGACTATACAGCTGCTTACTTGTGTGACATGGTCTCGCTGCACCAGCAACGGATGGTTCGATACTACTCTCGCGACCCAACAGACTTGCGATTCGTTGAATTCTTGCGATTTGGTTCCCCCCCCCTAGCGCCACCACCACTCTCTTGTGCTTTATTTACGTTTTTATTAGAAGCTGAAACGTGAAGCGAATATCCAATAGGTTGGTCGTCATGGTAATCAGTCAAACCAAAACCTCATCCCCTGTCGGATGGACTAGATTTTCAGTGAAAGTGCAGTTAGTGTGGGAGGACAAGACGTCAGTCTGGGATAGAAGCAAATAATCGATCGTCAGTCGACAGTATTGGCTGTTAAGGTTTTTGACTTGCGTTTTTTTAAATAATAATAATAATAAACCTCTTGAGGTTGTTGTGTGTCTAACCCTCTCTTCCCCCCTTATTTAAAAAAAGACGCTTCACCCTCTCCATCTCATTTGTGTGTGTGTGTTTGTGTGATCAACTTCGCTCGTTTCTCCTTTGAATAACGCACTTACGTCATCGTCTTTTGCGAGAATCTGCAAACTATCGATGGCAAAGGGTCGCTGTTGAAGTTCGCTCGTTTCATCATCCCTTATTTTATGTTTTATTCGTATCTCGTGCACGGGCGGAACGAACGGCCAAAAGAAAATCAAATCCAAACTGGGTGCTTACGCCATTACTTTTCTTTCACGATCGTCAATGCTCGATGCAATCCAATATAGACACCCGCACGTCGCGGCAATAATAACAATAATAATAATTCATAAAAAAAAAAAAAAAAATAGGGGAAAGAGAGAGAGATGATGATATATATTTATATAAATAAATATATAAAGGGAGAAGAATAAGTATGACAGTCCCTCCTAGCTATTGTTTGCCTCTCTTTGGCAGTCATAACAGATGGCCGCGATAGATAAAAATGTACCTATAAAATGTATAGAGAAAACCCCTGGCCGCACCCTCGTAACAACAACGGATCAACACATATGGAACGTTTCAACGCAAACGCCACTACAGAAATTACCCATAAGAAAGGAAGGGTGAATGTGCGCCCCGCCCTCACCGTTTGGTGTTGAGCACATTTTTTTTTTTTTTTCATGATAGAAATAAAAGAAAATCACGATCGCTGTATGTTTGCGAATGGGTGGCCAAGGAAAAAATTGCGCAAGAAGGGAGGACAGAAATATTATTATTATTTTTTTTTTTTAAAGGGAAGGGGGAGAGAAATGGCGTGACGAAGGAGGCAGCACGTGAAACGACCGAAAAATGTATAGAAATGTTTATTGGAAAGGAAGCTGGCGGAGGAGCGTGAAGATGACAGGAGCGGGGGGTTTAGTGTATACTCTGGCGGCAAGTCAGACACTATACATTCAAGTTGTCTTGCGTTTTTCTTTTCTTTTTTTCTTCTGCCTTTAAGAGGACAAGCGGCCGGTAAATGTCGACACTAAACACGCTAGCACACGGAATGTATAACTCCGTCGGGAATCACATCTTTCCATGCGAACGTGTACTACGCAGGATGTGTCCGAACAAGAGAATCTACAAAACTCGTCCAAGTAGAAACCCCCCCCCCCCCCCAAAAAAAAAAAAAAAATAGGAAATAGGAAAATGAAAGGGCATCTTTTTATATCCACAGTGCCAAGTCGACTTTGTTGTTTCACGACTTTTGTCTTGAAGGAGGGGGGAAACGGGACAATGGCTCTCCCCAAAGTAGAATACACTAGCACAGAGAAGATCTTGAATGCCAATCACGATCACGTTCACAGACTTTTGTACACGTTCCCACAGCCAAGTGTGTCGACAGAGCCAAGAAAAAGAAAAACAAAAAACAAACCCTTTTTTTTTTTGTTTTGTTTTTGTTTTTTCTTACATCCTTTGGAATTGGTGAGCAGAGTCTTCCGGTGCATACACTATCCAGCTTCTTATATTCCGACTTTCCGGCCATCCCCCCGCCCCCTTTTATTTTGGATACCGGATTGGGACTCTTGCTTTTTTTTTATTTCGGGCTGTTGTTGTTTTTATTAGATCGTGAACATTGGAGTATCGATTGTATTTAAATGGTCTTTTGGCGCCGGCACGCTTGTCCAGTTATTAATGTATGGACAGAAGGGCACGCACGAATTGAATTGACATTTAGAAAAGGGTTGGTCGTTCCCTTTCTGGAAGTTCATCTCAAGCGAACCAAGTTGTATAAAAGGAAGGGAGAGAAAGAAATGGAAAGACGGGATGTGTCATTCTATTGATTGGGTTAGCTTTTTTTTTTTTTCTTTTTCTTCTTCTTGGTCTACTTTTTCTCTCCATAGCGTCCAGTCACCGAATCGACTTTCCTTCTTGCGGTCCTGCTTTTTTCGCTCCGCTCTTAAAGAAAGAATCAATAATCGATGAACGATTTCTGGTTTTTTTCTTGGGTCTGGGGGGCCTTTGTGAGCGACTGATGATCGCCCTTTTTTTTTTCTTGGGGTTTTTGGTTTCTTTCGACGAGAAGGGAAAAAAGACGAGGTCGGATATCGAACTTGGAACCAAATAGAAGCAAAAAGAAAAGGAGGGAATGAGTCGTCGACGACAGGGCCGTGACCTGGTCGGTCATAGATATCGTGGCCAACGGCGAATCGTCATTAACGTCTCTCTCTCTACGAGAACAAGCAAAGAGACAAAAGAAATGGATAGAAAAGAGCGACAATCCAACGTAACAAGGAACACACACACACACACAAAAAGAAAAGAAAAAAAGGACGCAGGAATTTTTGTAGAAATTGTATTATTCCCACCAGGGCTGTGCGACTGATCCAATCTACTTCCAAACACGCAAGACACACTGTGACAATCACCGCCCGTGTTTCATAGCTCTGCCTTATACTCGGATATTATACTACTCGCACAGGCCTTAAAAACACGATCTCGTGAGCGCCCTCGTCTTGATTACTTTTTCTCTCTTTCGTTTGTGTTTTTCTCTACGATGTTTTTCCCTTCTTTTTTGTGTGTGTGTGTGTATCTGTTTCAATCGCGTTTTATGCAGCAAGGGCTAGGCTGGCACTCTGTAAATGAGTCGGCCACCAACCCGACAGTTTCTCGTGTATGGATAACCTACAATCCAACTCCATTAGCCTGCAGTTCCCAGCGGAATCGGATAGGGCTTTACTTAACACTGCAGACTTTTTCTCTTCTCCTTTTGACTGAAATTGGAACTTGGATTTATCGATTATTTGATTGATATTGATTATCGCCATTTTGAATCGTCGGTTGATTTAATTTAATTTTTTTTTTAACTTGCAGGGGCCATCACAACAGCCCAAACACGGTCTCCTCGTCCAACACCAATTCGATGATGATGAACGCTCCGAATAATCACCACGTCTTGACGCCCGTGCCTGGTGACCCGTCTGGCCGTCTCGTCATGACTCTACTGCCCAGCCAAGGCCCTCATCACGATCTGATGCACGGCCAGCACGATCCCAATCTCCATCATCACAGCGGAGCCAGTCACACTAGCAGTAGTCATTCAACGAGATACAATCATCCAGGTTAGTCAAACATGAGCTGATCTTTCAAATTTAAAAAACGAAAAAAAAAAAAACAACCCCCCCAAAAAAACTGTGAGCAATTTAACTTTGCCCTGCGTCCCTCACTGACGCACCACGACAACGTCTCCATGTGAATGCATAAGCTGACTCAATTATATGCTATTCGCTTGGCTGGCTCTCTACATCATTATAACCCCCACTAGCGATGGGGAGAAAAGCGTCGATGTAATCTAAACCTTTACCTACTCCCTTTACTTGAAATCGGCTCCATTTGATGTCAGCCAGCCAGCAGCAGTCTGATTATCCGTATCCCATGAACCTTCATCGACCACTTCCATGTTTACCCTCAGGGCGGCTATGCGTCTTGTCTTGCTATTGAAATCGTTCGAGATGAAAGAAAAAGCCAATTATATTCGTAAGGTAGCGATTGTCGAATGTATAGCCGTTGGCATCATCCGACGTATCACGTCATTTTCCTTATTTGAACATTCAATTTTTTTGAAATTTTAATCAAAACTTTTGTATTCCACGAGTTCATTTAAAATGAGAAGGTATTGTTGAGACTTTTTTAAAAAAATACGTACGTTTAGATTGGCTTTTGTTTTCTTTTGTTTGCTTCAGGCGCGAAAGTTGATTTGCTGCTAATAACGAGCGGAATGTTCACTAACTTGTGTTTCGACACACGCGATATGCCAATTAGGAAGTCGCTAGGCCTTCGTAGTTGACTGTGTCAAGAACTCCTCGGCAACCGACCAATTAGACTGTATATATTTACGACCCCCTTAGGCCAGACGCTCGACGTCGCCATTCCTCTTTGTGTGTGTGTATATGTGTGTGTGTGTGTGTATTCCCGTTTAATTGAGAACAGTTTCCGCGGGGTAACTAGTGGCAACTGTCGCTACTAGTTTAGCAAGCAGCGCAAACCCAATTTTCTAATGTTATAATTGTGTAGAATGTTTGACATTGTCACGGTGAGTTTCCTGCTGATTGGGTTCTTAATTGCGTTAGGGCACGGAACGAGCACGAGCCGACAAACGTTAACGTCGTCGCTGCAATCGTCGTGGCTGATGCGCCGTGGCAACGGAGACGCTCGGTCGTCCTCATCCGGTGCCGATATGAATCATCATCATCACCTCGGATTGGGCGTCATCGGCGGAGGCCGCGGTGTAGGCGGTGGGCCTGGAAAAGGTTGCGCCACCCCTCAATGCTCCTGGCGCCTTTTAGCCATCGCTCTTTTGCTCACCTGTGGTCTACTAGCAGCCGCTCTCGCCTACTTCACCGGTAAAAATAATCAAGACATGAACGTTTGCTAATGAGGGGGAAAGGACTCGTTCATAATCGATTGATCGTTTTTATTTTATTTATTTATTTCACGGCAGTGAGTTCCATCGGAGCATCGACGGCGTCAGATCCGAACTGCATCCTGATTGAAGACGCCCAAGTCACGCTGCCACGGGAGGAGAAGAATAACAATAGTAAAATGCCTGTCAAAGGTACGTTTTGATTGTACGGAACACGGGAGGCTATCGGGTGTTCAATGTTGGTCTTTTTCTTTCCGTAAATTTGAAATTCAGAATCTGCACCGCCTCGAACTGCTTCCAGCTCCGTAGCGAGTAACGGAGATCCTGGTGGAAGTGCCGGCGATGGCGGAACAGGACGACCGTCACGACAGGAACAACCGGTTTCTTTAAATGAAACGCCTTCCAGCAAAGACGGCCTGTCTTTACCAGATCTCAGTGGTCCGGTGTCTATCAGCTCATCCGCTAACGGAGCCCTGGAACTGGAAGCCGATGGCCGTTTTAAGCTTCTAACGATCGAACCAGCTCAATTGTGGGTAGCCTACGTGCAAATTGGCGGTAGCCAATCTGCTCTCCGGATGGAAGTCCAACTACCCCGCGGAGCGCCGTTCGCGTTGTACGGACGTCGCAACGCCGCACCTTCCATTACCCAACACGATTTTAGCCAATTTGTCCATGACGAGACGTTGATGGCCAGATTCCGGCGTCAGTTGAATTCATCCAGCTCAGCGGCTGCCAACCGGCCCGCTTATTACAACACGTCACTTGTCAAACCGGTAGAACCTGGTCGTTGGTTCTTGGCCGTCTATAACGACGATTCGCAGCGTCAAGAGGTCGCCATTGGTTTAACATTAACCAACGAAGTGGCCACCCCTTGTCCGGACGACTGTAACGGGCGCGGCCAGTGCCTCAACGGGAAATGCGTCTGTCGTGATGGCTTCGCTGGAACGGACTGCTCGACAAGTACAAATTCGAATTTCCCACAATTATTATTATCATTTCTAATTCAATTTTTTTTATTTTTTGTTGGATTGAATTAGGTGTGTGCCCGGTTTTGTGCAGCGGCCGAGGCGCTTACGGTGGAGGCCGTTGCCATTGCGAGGCCGGCTGGACAGGTGCAGAATGCGACCAGCCTTACAGCGAACTCGGCGCCGTTTCCAGTTCATTAGCTCCTGGCAGCGGATTCATCATCAGCTGTTCCATTCCCTGCTCGATACATGGAACGTGCGTCAACGGCCGTTGCCAGTGCGACCCTGAACACACGGGCGCTTCGTGCGAGACCCGTAAGTTTGATCATACTCGACGTTCACCCTCTGTTTCTAGCCTCTCCGCATTTCCTACGGAGAGAAAACATTAGAGTAATCCGATGATGAAAGAGGGCGCTGTATGTGTTCCATGTCGTCGAGTTTCTTTTTTTTTTCTTGGTTTCTTTGATGATCTTCCACTGGACTCCTTTTTATCTCTTCGTCCTCGACGACGCATTAGTCGTCATGGTAGCACTAGCCAGAGAAATTCGAGCGTCTGTCAGCACGGAAGTGAAAAGAGATCCGAGAGCCAATATATCCAGTAAGATAGGTTTGCTTTTTTAGATGGATGGACTAACTCAAACAAAGAGGAACGAAAAAGAAAAAAAAAAAAAAACGGGAAAAGATAAAGGAAGATCTCGCTACCATGACGAAACACCACCCAGACAGAAAAAGAGAAAGGAGATGCCGTACTTGTTTCGTCTCTCCGTTGGATATACTTGGATATCACAATAGTAACACAGCACTCCAATTTCTTTCTATCGTCTTATTGTATGGTTTCTTCTCCTGCGATTGCTGTCCAGTGGAGAGCCAACGTTGCGATCAAGACGAGCCTTGTGGCTCCGCATTTTTATTACATTCGATCACGAAATTGAGTTTTTTGTGTGTGTGTGTGTGTGTGCGTTGTGTCCTTCTCTGCGGATGAGAAGGATCACGGTCAGGTACATGGCAGCGACAAAGCGTTGAGTCAACAATCAACAGAACGGGAAAGTGGGTGGGAAGGAGGAGAAAAGAAGAGTGGCGTTTGGTAAACATGCTCGGCCTAGAACCACTCTCCAGCGGATTAGCCCCGCTCCGCAAACATCCGGCAGTACACCACAGAGTGGCCCTGTATCCTACGCCGGCACGCGTGCAGCAAAATCTCGTCAATCTGCACGAGCATGTTGCCACAAAGTAATCCTTTCAGCGCTCCAATCCTCATAGGAGGCCTAGTTTCTAGGGTGTGACACTTGGTAAACAAAAATCATGGATGAGGAGGGGAGGGGGCGGGAAGTGGAGTGAAATTGATTTTGGACCCCTAGTCTGATTATCCGGGGAATATAATAGATCATGGACCCAATGCAACTGGGGGGGTCGAGTTCATTTGACCTTCTGATCTAACCATTGATGGCTTCATTTCATTTGTAATGCAATGTTCGTTTTCTTTCTCTTTTGGACGTCTCTGTAGCCTTGTTGACTTGCCAATCGGATTGCGGACCGAACGGCCGATGCGTAAACAGCAGCTGCTTGTGCGCGGCCGGATGGACGGGCTCGCGTTGCCACCTAGTGTCTACGTCGTGCGATCCGCGTTGTAGCCAACACGGCCAATGCGTCAACGGAACTTGCATCTGCTCCCGCGGATGGAACGGACGCCATTGCACTCTCGGTAATTCCAACCCACCGATATGTTAATTAACTTGAGACCATCAACCGGTGATAATCAACGGATTTCACGGCGTTTTGCAGACGGCTGTCCTGGCAATTGCGGCAACAACCGGGGCGTTTGCCTGCAGAGCGGCAAAGTCGGAAGCGGAATCAACAGCTTGTTGCAATCGAACCAGTTCAGATGCGAATGCGCTCCCGGATGGACGGGACCCGATTGTTCCATCATGACGGAAACAGAATGCAGCGACGACAAGGACAATGACGGCGATGGATTGACTGATTGCGCAGACAGCGACTGCTGTTCCAACCCGTCCTGCACCGACCATTTGATGTGCCTCGCCTCGGCCGATCCAGCCGATATCGCCGCCCGTAAGCCGATCCTATCCAACAGCGGCGGGGGCGGTGGCGGCGGCGGCGCCAGTAGTTTCTACCAACGGGTGAAATTTCTCGTCGAAGACAACGCCGTCCAAAGCTACGCCCACAAGGACGAATACGTCGATAAGTAAGATTCTTGGAAGAGATTGTGGTGTTGCCGAGGAATTGCGGTTTCATGGCCTGTCTCGCGTGTGTTTTTAACTTTTTAAGGAGGGTGGCAGTATTGCGCGGAAGAGTCTTGTCTCAACAAGGATTAGGCGTGGTGGGTGTTCGTGTCAGCGTCGATCGTCATCCTCGTTTGGGTTTCACGCTTACGCGTCACGGCGGATGGTGAGCGGATCAATATCTCAAATGAGAATTGATTTATGAATTTGTTTTTGTTTTTTTGTCCGGCAGAAATCATTTAAACGAATAATCTATTGACTGTGCAGGTTTGACATTTTGGTGAACGGTGGAGGAGCGGTAACGCTGCAATTTCAGCGCAATCCTTACCGGCCGGAAATGAGGACCGTTTGGGCAGCTTGGAACCGCATTGTCGTGCTGGACAAAGTCGTTCTCCGACTCGGAGACAGCAGCGATAGTCTCCCATCCAGCAACTCTGGCGACCGAAATTCTAAGCTGACTAGCGACAAACCTCAATGTCGGATTGACGAATTGGAAATGATTCAACCGAGCGTGCTCAACGCGCAAGACGCTGAATTCCATCATCAGTCAGGCGACGGACAACTGGGTCTCCTGCTGGCCGATAAACAAGTTTTGCAGGAAGTTGTACCGATACCCGGAATGGCCGATTACAAATTGGTTTATCGGTCGGAAAACGCCATCAACTATCACTCACTGCTCAGGCTAAGACTGACTCCGGCCGGCGGCATTCCGTCGCAGCTCGGCTACGTCCACCTCCGCCTGGTTGTTGAAGGCACCGTTAGCGAAGTGACGCTGGAAGCCGAAGCCAATTTGACTTACGCGTTCGCCTGGGACCGGCACAATGTTTACGGCCAGAAAATTCACGGCAAAACGGAAGCTTACGTCCATGTCGGATATCAGAGTTCGGCCGACGGATGCCCTACGTCATGGCAGACGTTGGTGGCGCCTATGGCCGGCTTCGCTCCCAACATCTCGGCTCTCGGCGAATTCAACGTCGATGTCCATCACCATTTCATCGCCGGGCAGAACGTCCTCTTTCGAGGTGATGGTGGCCAAATGGATCTGAAATCCGGCCCGCGTCATTTGAACCTGATCATTGGCACCGGGTCACCACGATCCCTGACGTGTGTTGAATGTCAATCGGCTTCTCCGAGCGCCTACGCCAAGATCCTCAATCCGGTTGCGATGGCTTCGGCCGGAGACGGATCCCTTTACGTTGGTGATTTCAATTTGGTGCGGAAGGTGACCCCCGAAGGCCGAGTCTTTACCGTGCTTCATTTGCCGACGGGTCAAGTTTCCTACTCGTATTACTTGGCCGTCTCGCCTATCGACGGATCGTTGTACTTGTCTGATTGCGAGAGGAAGCAAATCCTGCGCGTAACGGCCGTCAGCGAGGAGCAGCTTTTGAATCCGTCGTCGCCATCCTCCCTGGCCGGATTGGACAACAATTACGAGGTCGTCGTCGGATCGGGAGAACCTTGCCTGCCCGCCGATCCTGAAATGTGCGGTGACGGTCGTCCGGCTCTCGATGCCCGTCTGGTTTTCCCCAAAGGCGTCGCTGTATCACCGGATCGCATTTTGTACTTTGCCGACGGAACTTCGATTCGCTATGTCGACGGTAGCGGCATCATCCGGACTCTAGTCGGCCGTCCAGCCAATCCGATTTACGGACTCCATCCTGCACCTTGCAGTGCGGCTGTACGTCCTACGCACATTCAGCCGCTTTGGCCGACTCAGGTGGCTCTCAATCCCATCGACAACGCGCTGCACTGGATCGATAACAACGTCGTCCTCAAGATGACGGCATCGCAGTACGTGCAAGTGGCAGCCGGACAGCCGCAGCACTGCGCGGCGCAGTCGGCTACGCCTGTCACGTCCGCCAGCCACATTGCTGGATTCGCATTCGGACCAGCCGGTCAGCTCTATCTGGTGGAGAAACCTGGAGTCAATTCGACTCGACTAGTCGAAACGGATTCCAGCGGTCGGAGCGAGCCGTTGAAATGCATGTCCGGCGATGTGACAGTGCCTTGCAGCGTTCCCACCGCGATTAGCTCGATGGCCGTCTCGCCTGATGGAGCCGTCTACGTGGCTGATAAGCAATTGCTGCAAATCTTTGCGTTAGATTATGCCAATCCGCAACCGGATCCGCTGTCAGGCGAATATTCCATCAACTGGCCGGCTTTAGGCGAAGTTTTGGTTTTCAATCGCTACGGCCAGCACGTGACTACCAAAGAGCCCGTCAGTGGCAACATCAAAACGACTTTCTCTTACACGCGCAACGGACCGTCCGGAAGGTTAATGGCCATAATCGATTCTCGTGGTAACAAGGTGGACTTTGTCCGCGAATCGGGCGGCGATCAGTTAATCCAGGCTATTGAGACCAGCGCAGCCGTTAAAAGTCATCTGACTGTTAGCCGATTGACTGGCTCTTTGACGCACATCAACTCTTCCAACAACTGCTTCACTCTATTCGATTACGATTCCGTATCGAAATTATTGATTGGCCGGACAGAGTCGGACGGACTGACCACCATTTACCGCTACGATCAGAACGGAAGGCTCATCCAAACTGTCCTGCCGGACGGTGAACGATACACGTTCGACACCGCCGCGACTTCGTCCAGCATCCGTGTTTCCTTGGAACGTGACAACCCAGTCGAGTTAATCATCTCGGGCCCTGCCGTTCAATCAGGAGAGAACAGGATGACTTACAACTTGATGAAGAATGGCACATCGCTCGTGGAATGGGCTGCTGACAGCCAGTACAGCTTCCAGCCCGTGCTGCAGGGCGGCACCGAAGGATGGTCGGAGAGATTGCAACTGTCTGGCGGTTCGGCAATCCGTGGCGAATGGACGACAAGCCTTCAGGTTGGAAGCAGCGGCAGTCGTTCTCGAGACAAATCGATTAGGATCAACGGAGCCAAATTTCTTGTCGCTGAGGTGGACAGTCAGACCGGTGGGCGGCAATTGTACGACAACGACCGCCAATTGGTGATGGGACTTCATTGCGATTCGCAAGGCCATTTGAAGGAACTCCGATTGCCACCGGGTTTCCACGGAATTCGCTACAACTACGATGGGTACATTTAATTGCACGACGTTTTCGTGATTTTTTATTGATTTTTGTTTTTTTAACTTGTGAACAGGAATGGCCGTCTTCAAAGCTGGGTGTGGGGTCAACGTCAGGAAGTTTACAGCTACGATACGCGTGGATTGCTGGCCGAAACACGATCTCGGTCGGATTCTGGCAATTCGGGATCAAGGACAATCATTTACGGTCCCAACGATGTGGTGAGATGCTCTTTTCGAATCTAGTAAATAAGGTTTCTCCTCTAAATGTGTCCGTTTTCTATGCAGCCAACGAAGATCACTTTGGCCAGTGGACGATCCTTCAGCTATGCCTACGACGAATCTGGAGGCCTGAAATCGTTGACGCTCCCGTCCGGCAACGGCCGTCATAGTTTCTCTGTCCAACCTTCCATGGGTTACTACAAGTTGGTCTACTTACCGCCGGGCAGCAGTACGAGCGCGTCTAGCCAGAGCGCCTACGTCGAGCATTACGATTCGGAAGGCCGGAAGCTATTGATTATGTTCCCTGGCGAGAGCGGACGGATCGTCTATCGGTATCGCGGATCGCAATTGGCCGAGGAGGTGTGCGGCGATCGTCGCATTGACTATTCAGCCCAAGTGGACGGCGTTACAACGACTACCGTGACTGAACGGGAGTTTGAATTGCGTTCGGACGTGACCGCCAACAGCGCCGGATTAGTTTTGGAAGATAAGACGGAGTACGGGGCGAAAACGGGACTGGCTGGATTCAAATTCGTCTACAGTTACGATTCGTTGTTGAGGGCTTCCAGCATCAAGGGCAGAATCGGCGGACAAATTCTGCCCGATTGGCCTCTCAGCTACCAGTCCAAAACGGGCTCTTTGGAACAGATGGGTCAGTTTAAGATATCGCGGCTGCGACCGAATGAAACCTCCTACTTTGACGGAACGGCCATTTTCAGCCGAACTTTGAACCCACATTTGGAGCTGTCCGCTTCGTCGTTGACACTACACAACGAAGAAGTCTTCCGCATGGAGTTGAACTACGACGCTGCTGGCAAGATCAATCAGACTCGCACTTATACGCGCTACCTCGGACTCAAATCGTACGTCAACATCAAGAACCTGACGTACGACGCTGACGGCCAATTGGCCTCGGTGGAGGCTCCGGAATCGTGGCGTTTCGGCTACGACCAGCACGGCAACTTGGCTAAGTTGACCTACCGTGGAAACTCCATTCCCATGCAACATAACGGATTCGATCGCCTCGTCAAGTTCGGCGAAGGTGCCTATCAGTACGACGACGCTGGCAACGTTATCCAGAATGCGAGGGAAGAGAAATTCCAATGGTCGGCCTCCGGACTTCTGATACGCGCTCAGAAGAAGGGCATGTTTGATGTCAGGTACTTTTACGATCACCAGCGCCGTCTTGTCGGTCGGCGAGATCAGCACGGCAACGTGACGCAATTTTTCTACGCCAATCCGCAACGTAAGCATCAAGTGAGTCACATCTTTAGCCCGCGAGATCTTCGATTGACGACGTTGACCTACGACGAATTCGACCATCTGATGCACTTCCAAATCTTACGTCATCGCTACTATGTTGCCACGGGCGACCGTTGTGGCACTCCGTCGGTCGTTTTTAGCCAAAAGGGCGAAGTGGTCCGCGAGTTGGTCCGTTCTCCTTACGGACACGTCGTTTACGATTCGAACCCTTACCTTTACATGCCGATTGATTGGTGCGGAGGCATCGCAGATCCAGCCACGGGACATGTTCACGTCCGTGGTGACCGCATTTACGATCCCCTCATCGGCCAATGGCTCAATCCCGAATGGCGACGAGCAACGAAGATGACCTATCAACCCGAACTGGTCCACTTGTACAGATTACCCGGCAATGATCCCGTCAACTTGGATGCGTTTGGTTTGACTGGTAATCTCCGCTTGTCTCATAGCAGCCGCTACCCACAATGGCTCAGCCGGATGGGATACCAACTGCCCAAGATCCCGTCCCCTTATGACAATGAAAACAACGCTCTTGTTGCAAGCAAATCGATCGTCAGGCAACCGCCAATGTTGACCACCAGTCGACTCTTGGAATTGAATCAAAGACGCAAGACGCTTCAGGAATTCACCGATTTCTCGTCCAAGTGTTCGACTCCCAACGCCGACAAACTCGAGTTGAATAGCATCCGCTTTGCTCTGGCCCCGTCGACGCTGGGCCGAGGCATCCTGGTGTCCCGGAGCTCCGACGGTCGGGCTGTAGTTTCTTCGACGTCTTTAGCCGACCCGGTCATTCGCGACGTGTTCACCAACGTCTTCAATAACTCGCGTTGGTTGAATCTCACGCTGCCCGGTCACGGTCACGGCCAGGACACGTTTCATTTTTTCAAGCGCGGTGACAACGTACGAAGCAAAGTCGCTGAGGATATGGCCGCTTTACGCCGCTTGGGACCCAACGTTAATTTAACGATGCACGACACGCCGGATACGGGGGCCAAAGAAATCAAGATCGCCACTGGTCATGGTAACTTTGTGGTCATCTACGGTACCGATTTAGGCGCCGAAACTGAATTACTCTGGCGGCATTCTGTCAAGTTAGCCGCCCGACGAGCCTGGCACCGCGAGCAAATCTTGGCCCGCCGTGGAGGTATTAACACATTCCTCATGACGCAGACTGAGATGGAACAGTTATCTCGTGATGGCCACCTCCCGACGTACCGGCCGGAATTGCAGCAATCGCTCTGGAGTTATCCCATGCTAGCCGATGATCCCACAGCCATGAGATTCCGTAAACGCAACGCAGCTGGAACTTCGCTGGATGTGCCTCGTCGTTAAGGGGCACGTTCCACCTGGGGTTTCAAGAAGAATCTGCGATGGAAATTGTCCCTACAACTGTGATACGTGCCAAACTATTAAAAAAGTGCCCCCCCCCCCTCCCAACCCAATCTAATGTTTCTCCAATTTTGCTATTCGTTTTTCTCCAATTCATCTCTTTATGATCCCGCACGTATACGACATTTGTCGTAGTATATACCGTTGGGAAGCTATATAGCAGAGTATTAACCTTATAAAAATACTAGCCTATTATGTCTGACTAATCCAAACCAATCCGTTCTAGTACTGACAATTTTCACGTCTTTTGTAGTCGTGGTTTTTTGTAAATTTTGCTTAACGGCCAACTCACAAGTCAACTTTAAGAAAGCAAAGGGGACATTTTTTTGAAAGTACGTGACAAATCTAACGCTGCGTTAGTTCGCTGACATCAATGCCAGAATTGAGTTCATATTTTTTAAAAAAGGGGCGCGGTATGGAAGTTCTGCACTGCTTGCGCAGCTCATGGCTGATTTTTTATTTGATTTTGAAAAGTGACAAGAGCACAATTTGGTTTGATCGATTCTCTTCTTAATATTTTTGCTCTCTCGTATTACAGTGGACATACATATATATACATATGATTATATAAATGCTGCCGTATATTATTCTAAAAACTTGTATAAAATTCCCTGTATTCGTTTCATCTGTTGTGTTAGCTCTCATTTGACTGTTTCTGATCATGTTGTCATAAAATGTTCAGTGCTGTGTGTATTTTAAAAACTCTGAATTAACTCGTCGCTGGGAAAATAAAAGAAATATATCTAATAAAATATTGTCCTTTTATAGTTTTATTTAGTTGCCACATTATCAGCGAGAATGAATTTTACTTATCCTTTAGTAATGTTGTTGTCGTATGACGGCGTAAAACAACGGTCTACTATAACTGTTTCATAAACTTCGTACAGATTGAAAGTTGAAAAGAATTAAAGGAAAACTTGTCCTCTTTTTAGAGGATCAATCGGAAAACCTTTGCATGCATTACCATTTCGAAGTTTGCCATTTGCCACAGATGTCTAGTGGGAGCCGGGCGAAACTCTGGCGGTAGGCTCGGCCCTCCCAGTTTGCAAAAAACCAGTCTACTCACGGTTCGTCGCAAATAATAGTGGCCCACGGGCGATCCGGCTACTCTTTTTCAAGATGGGTAGGCTGAGCCAGTTTTGCTGGGGAAAACCGGGGTCTACCCACCGCTATCTTCTTCCTCTATTTTAGCAGAGTCATAGACCCCTGGTTCTTCCACTATGGCTAATATTTTCCCTCTCAGAAAAAGGCTACCCTCTTGCGGGGAATACTATACAAAAAAGCGAGGGTTTTGGGTCGGGGCATGGTCGGGGCGTATGAGTGATTTTCCGCCTGGTGGGACTGCCATCTGTCAACAAATGCATTTTCTGCGTGGAGTGAAACAACACACCCGCAACAGGCGCTCCCACCGGGCGGAAAATTTGCCCCCCCTTCCCCCAAACCGCACCTACCTACTCGAAAAATGGCCCATTGGTTACTACCCGGGTAGGTACCTTTCAAGCCATTTGGCTCGGTGCAAAATACACGGTATAGCCGATAGACTCGCCGCTTTCTAAAAAATATGGTGGTTAAGTGGTTAAAAATATTTAAACAATTCAATGTGTTACACAAAATTTGAAAATTAATCACATTTCTGGGTAAGAATCAAGTTAAAGCTTAAAGGTGGTATTAACCGGGAGAAAAGCGGTGTAAGCGTCTTGTTAATCGGAGTTTGGAACTGGTGTTTTTCCTGACACCGGTTTAAACCCGGAAGCCGCCCCAAATGTCTATGGGCAGGAAGAAAGGCGCCCAGAAATCCGAAAGAACTGCACTCAAACCTGAAATGATCAAACCGAGCGCCCAAAATGCTATTGCTATTATAACCCGATTGACGCGGGGCCTAGCCCTACGATTGCCCTGTCTGATGGCCTGGTGGGTTGCGTTTGCGCAAATCAAAATCAAAAGTTGACAACAGAGCATGGGGCAGACGATAAAAGTGAATTTCGCTAGCCTATGTTGTTGAAAATTACAGGTCCCACGTGCTGTGTGCTGACTCTCTTTGTATTCTCGTGTTGAAGGATAAACCTGAAAGATTCGGAGAAAGGAAGTTAATAGTTTGTTGAGTATTATATTACTATGTAAGCAGTGCTTTGTTGTTTTAAAATGACGAGAATTATTGTTAAAAATTTACCAAGTTCAGTAAGTAATCCATTTTTTAAAATAAAGACTTATTTTGTCATCATTGCATACTAAGTTTTAGCTATTAATAATATTCACAATTGTTACTATGATTCAGGTATCAGCACAGAAACTAAAAGACACATTTAGTCTAAAAGGTCAAGTCACAGATGTTCAACTCAAGTATGATAAGGATGGAAACTTTCGACATTTTGGATTTATTGGCTTCAAGAATGATACTGAAGCAGACTCAGCTTTAACATATTTCAACAATACCTTTGTGGGATCATGTAAAATTCAGGTATTCCATTGAAACCTCTCTGTGAACCTCACAAGACCTAAACAACTTTTTTCTTTTCACTGTGAATTTTCTGTAACAGGTTGAAAGGTGTGTAAACTTGGGAGAGAGTACTAAAGGGAAAAAAGAAAACAAGACTACTGAGGTTTTTCCTTCTCCTGTGCCTGTTAAAAATGTTAAACCAACCAAAAAGCAGGATACAAGTAATATACCTGAAGATCCTGAATTTGCAGAATTTCGGGAAATACATTCTCGTGGCCAAAAAGACAAGATTTGGGACAATGATGGTATAGATGGTTCAGTAACAAAACCTATTTCAACAAAAAATGGCAGTGATGCAAATGAAGAAGCTGAGCTAACAGACAAAATTGCACACAAAAAGGAGCTTAGTGATTTGGAGGTTTGTTTACATACATGGTAGTTGTTTTGGTTGAGAATTATTATGTTTTTTGTATAGTATCTTAAATCGAAAGTTGTTCCAGGGGAGGAAGAGACTGATAAATCATCAAAACTGTCTGTAAAAGAAGTGAAAATCCCTAAGGATTACATGCATCTGAAAGTCAGGGGGTTTTCTTGCCAAGTAAAGAAAAAGGACATCAAAGAGTTTTTTGCTCCTCTCAAATTAGATTCGATACGACTACCTCCTAAAGTCAAAGGTGTTGCATACATTGGATTTTCTTCCGAAAAAGAAATGAAAAAAGCCCTCAATAAGCATCGAAGTTTTCATGGTATCGCAATTTCCGGTTTGCTTTTTGTCAATTTGATTTTCATTCCATTTATTTTCCTAAAAGCTGGCCACAGGATCAGTGTTGTAAAATCTGAAAAAAAGACAAGTCTTAATGAAGATCCACAGATCCAAAAGAAAAATGAAGCATGGGTTCGACAGGAAAACGACATGAAGAAGGAAGAAACTGTGGCCGAGTCGGGAAGAATTTTCATTCGTAACCTCGCCTACACAGTGACAGAAGAGGACTTGGAAGCTCTCTTTTCTAGATATGGGCCTTTAGCCGAGACACACCTTCCAATTGATAAATATTCTCGAAAAATTAAGGTCAGTTTGTCTCGTTTGAAAACAACAATTTTTATAATTATTTGTTATATAGGGCTTTGCCTTCGTGACGTATGTCATTCCAGAAAACGCCGTTAGAGCCTACACGGCTCTCGACGGAACTGCGTTTCAAGGGCGAATGTTACATTTAATGGCAGGAAAACCGAAACCAAGCGAAGAAGATGATGACGGTAACATATCCTTGATTCCGAAATAATGACTCTAATTTACATCTGTTGCACTTATTGTTAAAACAGATGCCGAAGGAACTAGTTACAAGAAAAAGAAATTGAAAGAATTGAAAAGTAAAGCTGCCTCAGCACATAATTGGAACACCTTGTTTCTTGGCACTAATGCAGTCGCTACCTTGATGGCTGAACGTTATTCTACTACGAAGGAGCAGGTGAAAACTGAAAATGCATTGTTTAAAACAAAATTCCAGTTAATTACGTGAATCGCAGGTTTTGTTGGAAAGCAGAGACGGTCAGCAGCAGCAACAGAGTGTAGCAGTGCGTTTGGCACTCGGCGAAACGCAGTTGGTTGCAGAGACAAAACAGTTTCTTCTTGCAAATGGAATCGAACTAAACGCCTTTCAAGATGTAAATATTTTTTTCCCCAGTGTTTTCCTTGCTACATTTTGTTAACTGGAAGTGTTCTGTAGGTACCAAAGCAGCGCTCCAAAACTGTGATTTTGGTAAAAAATTTGGACGCCCAAGCTAATGTCGAAGAGCTTCGAGATCTGTTTAGTCCTTTCGGTGAACTAGGCCGAGTTCTCTTACCTCCACGTGGCGTTACTGCTATTATTGAATTTCTTGAACCAACCGAAGCTAAAGCAGCTTTTCGGAAGCTGGCCTATTCAAAATTTCGACATATGCCTCTTTATCTGGAATGGGCTCCAGTGGACGTTTTTCGAACGGCTGCTCAACGATTGGTGTCTACACCTATTGAAAATAAACTGAAAGGTAAGCGGTGTTAACAGTATATTATGCAAGATAGTAGAGTGATAAACTTAACGATACTAAATGCGCAGTTAAAGACGAGGGAGCCGTGGCCGCTTTGGAAGAAAATAATCCAATTTCCTCGGATAAAGTTGAAGAGCAACCTGAACAGGACACAACACTCTTCATCAAAAACCTTAATTTTAGTACAACCGATGAAACATTGCATCAGCATTTCGAGTCCTGTGGCCGAATTTTTTCCGCAACCGTGGCGCGAAAAAAGGATCCGAAAAATCCTGGTCAATATTTATCCATGGGCTATGGATTTGTCCAGTTTTTATCCAAAAAATCTACGGTTACAGCTTTGAAAGAGTTGCAAAACTCCACGTTGGACGGACATGTCATTGAATTGAAGGTAAAAAGTTACAAATTGCTTTGAAGTTGCTATGGTGTGTTAACTAACATTATTTTACCAGCGGTCGAGTCGAGCTGAGAATAAGGAAGAAACTCTTGCTACTGCAAGAAAAACTTCATCAAAAAATAAAGAACCAATTTCCAGTAAATTGCTGGTCAGAAATATTCCGTTTGAAGCCACCATAAAAGAAGTGAAGGAACTATTCAAGTAATGATATGATTGTTAAATCATGGAACATATGACTTCTAACATTGCTCTTCGCAATTTTCAAGGCCATTTGGTGAACTGAAGGCTGTTCGCTTACCGAAAAAGATGGCCGGAAATGAATCCCATCGTGGATTTGCGTTTATTGATTTTATTACCAAGCAAGACGCAAAGGTAGCGTTGACCTCGGGCGTTATTTGTCACACAGATTTTTAAAATAATTTTTTTGTTTTTTCTAGAGGGCATTTGAAAGTTTGTCGGCAAGCACACATTTATATGGGCGACGACTGGTACTGGAGTGGGCAGCCAGCGAGGACACGGTTGAAGATGTTCGGAGAAGAACTACCTCCCACTTTTCAGAAGGCAAAACTCTATATCATACTTTTGTGTTATGAAACTAATTTTTTTCCTTCCATAATAGGACCTCCGACGAAACGGAACAAGAAGTTGGATTTAGCAAGCAACGGGCAAGAATCTGACTGAGTTCTTTTGTTTGTCAGCAAAAGCTCTCTGTGTTCCACTAAACAACATGTAATACAACCTTTACGTTGTTTTTGGCCAACATTCGTTTGTATAAACTTCCTTTTTTCGTAACTTTATTTTATTTTTTATTTATTTGTTTGTTCGTTCGTTTTCGTTTTTCATGTGTAAACAAATTAGGCTTTTCACAAAACTAAAAGTTTGTTCTATCCGATGGGAATACGGTAAATTTGCTATTCCAAATTGAAGGTACTTTACGTTTTTTCTGACCTAGACGTTCAGTAAGACCAAACGTCTATCCATGTTTCATGGTCTAACTACTAGATGTCCACGCAATTTTTACGAACTCTACCGAGAAGTAGAACCATGAAGTACACCAGGAGTAGTAACGCGTTCCTTTTGCATTGGAGAGCTTTGAGCTATGCATGTTAAGCTCCATAGTTCGCGTTGCTTCTGTTCAGTCTGGAATTTGAAAAAAGAGAATAGGGGGAAACAAAGGTAGTCATTTTGAATTTCGTCTGCTATGTTTTTGTTCGGTGACGAAGTTCAAAATTGGTCTGCTTCCTGCTATTCCCTTTTTAAAAAAAAAAAATAATTTTTTGAAACCAATTTGTGCGACTGCGTACGCCGGTGCGGAAGGTCTTCGTTGTACAGAAGACCAGTGCTGCAATAGCAGCACAGCACCCATCCCTAAATCAATCAATCATCAATCTGCTATTCCCTTCCTCTAAGTTCCAGATTGACAACCCGCATCGCCATCTATAGAGCTTAACATGCATAGCTCAAGCTGTTTTGCAGGCGTTACTACTCCTGGACTCCTGGTATACTTCATGGTAGAACTTTATTTCTACATTATATAGAAATACAGTCAATATGTTCATGTAACTCATGGCTCTATGGTTGAGAACCGGTGTGGTATGCCGAAAGTCTAGGATCGATTCCCGACAGAGTAAAAATGCCATATGGTTATAAATTAGTCAAGGAATCTTGTACACGCAACGGTAAGCACTTTCAATTAGTGTATAATCCTGAAATATCACAAGATAAATGCGTAGTAAGACAGAGAATGTAATAGCGGTAAAAAAATCAAATGCTTTTTATGTACAACTTCACTTAGGTACAGCAATGTGCAAGAGCAGTAGATTTCATGACAATACTAGTTGTAGCTCAGTGGTAGAGCGTTGACCGGATGAGCTAAAGGTAATGGGTTCAATCCCCAAGCAGCACATGTTAAATGAATGAGTACTTAATTAGAAAGTCTTAAAGGGCAATACACGTTCACACGTGTGGAGAGGAAATGAAACTAGAATTAAAATCTGTAATGAAAATCAAATGGAAAAACATGTGTGAAATGAATATACACAAACTTCACGTTTTTAAATATTTGTATTGTTCAAGTAGCAGTAAGTAGTTTAAGGCAGTGTCTCCACTTACCATCAACCAAGACAAGCCGAGACATTGCCTCAATTGAATTCTAACCCGCGGGGAGATTACCCGGGGAGTGGCTAAGAGAAGCCGGAAAAGGATGGAAGGTTTCGGACAAGTTTTTACGTGAGCGATTAACCGTTAATTCGGATTTTTAGGTAGCCTCTTCGCCCTCCAATGACATCATAGAACTTGAGGACCCCCACGTTCCCTTTCCGGACAGCGCACTCACAACCTTTACTGCTGATCACAGTAGGGGCATGACCCCCTATGGGCTTATCACAAGTCAAGGGGAAACGGGGCCACAGAAAAGAAGGGAGCCCTGATGTGCACTGCAACATATTTGTATAAATAGTCTACCATAACATGGGAGATAATAGAAGAATCCGGAAATCTTCAGTCGCCCTTCCAACATTGTACACATACTTCTTTTACACCAAACCTCCATCAATATCCTGTTCGAACTCACTATGAATGCAAATTTAAATTAAAGAAATAAAATATAATATTCTTGCTGATACACTTACTTAACACAGCGAAACCCTATTAGCATATTTCTCGTGACTTTGCGATTATTAAAACTACATTAAAGAAACAAAGCATGAATGATTTCTATTTAATGAACTCATTTAAAATGGTAAAACACCTACTCAATTGTGATCCTGTTTCTCCCACACAACATTCTTTTCCCCATGAATAGAACCAATGCATCAATAAGATACCTAAAAGATTCAAATTATAATAGTAATGATGCAGCAAATACTCATACTATTCTTTTTTCTTACCAGGCTTCAGCATCACGCACGAGGATAACCAACATCAATGTTTCTTTTTACTTTCTTTGCAAAACACTTGTTGGTTACAGACATCAATGCCTCTAATGTTCCTGTCCACACAAAGCAGGAAAGGCTTCTTGTCTCAAGGGTCACCTCAAGCAAGTTCAAAGTCATAAACTTCCGAGAGAAGAATTTTTCGTACTGTCTAACCCTATAAATAATAAAAATTTAGCTAATATAAACATGCCATAGAGTTGTATGTTAAAGCAAACTGCAAACTAAAAATACTGTTGATAGGTTTTTTATGCCTATGTATACAAACCAGCATTGTGCAGTTCAGGATGGAAGGGCAGAAATTCCCAATATTTTCCATTGGAATGTTTTCTCAGGGATTGGTGTATTAACAATGCACACTGTGTGTAACGCTGCTGATAGTAACCATACCTGAAGAACCACATTAATAATGAAGGTGTGGGAAAAAGCAGAATCCTTAACCGAACAGTAATTAAAATGCGACATGTGATTAACAAAAGATACGCTCAAAAAGTCAAAACTATTCTCAGAAAGAATTTGTTGTTTACCTCTGACTAATTCTATTGTTGCAATTGCACCGTTTGTTTGTCTCGAGTCACATAGTCACATCCTCCTCCCTTGAAGGCGTCGTCTACAGAAATCCCTCCTTCAAGTGATATTTTTGACCGCTAGATGGGAGTACAAGTTATCTATTAATTTGCTAAATAAACGGACAACTATCGAAAAAGAGTTGTCTATTAAAAAGTGAGTCAAACGGCGTTCCGTAACCAACAAGGTACAATAAAAATTTAACCAAGGGGGAACCCTAGACCACACAGAGTAATTTGGATTTTATTGTAATAAATTAGGAGTTTTTTATGGCAACACTGTCTACTTTGCTCCGCCTATCGGTCATTGAAAAGAGGTTATATAACGACTTTACCGTAATAGTAAAGACCATTTTGATCCCGATTGCCGTGCTTGTGAGTATGCTCGTAGAATTTTAAGATATCTTCAGATTGCCTTATTTTCTTAAATGTACAGTTGTGTGTTATTTCTTTTGATTTTAATTGTTTGTGAATTCGAAATCAACGTGCTATAGAAATTATGAATAACGTGTGTTTATTTATTTTTGTGTTACTTGCAGTTATTTAAATTCTCGTCTTCTCAGAAACGTAGAATGTATTGTATTGTTTTCTCTACGTATAGTAGAAAAACAAGCTATGGACCTCTTTTGTTTAAAATGTTAATTATAGAAGTTGCAAATTTGTGAGTAAATTGCAATAACTATGAATAAATATGGAAATCAGAAACAATTGTAGAAATCTTATTTGATTATTTTGATAAGCATGATGCTTGTAGATATTCAGTTAGTATTTGGAAAGCATGTGGTACTGACTTGAATTTTTGACCATGATGCTGGATCTTATGGAGATTGGATTTTAATGGTAAGTTTGTTAAGAACTAAGATTTTTAGAGTGATTTAATTTCTTTTTTGTAGGGTTTAGGTTGAAGTTGAACATGGAGTTGCATGTATGGCCTGCCAACTCATTTGTTCTGGCACGGTGGTTAATTGCTTCACTGTCGAGATCCTTGTCCATTTGTTCTTTGGACATCTTCCTCAGTTAGGTAAGAACTAGTGATCTACTTATTGTGACAACTTACTTTTCAGTCTTAAACCATTGCTAACTTCATTGCATGAGCAATCTTGTTTGCATGGTTTCAAATTTGGTGCTGCATCTTCTGTTGGTTATGGTAATCAGGTTATCATTTAATGGATCATGGTTTTCTGTCATTTGTTGGATAGTAACAGAATTGTTCTTAAAGCTGTAAATTTTTTAAATAACATAAAACCAGGAATTTTATTTACACATGTTTTCTCCTAGACTAACTTTATGTGTTGTGGAATGATTTGTGAATTAAATTTTGGTTTGTTCAATTTAGTTATTCGAAGTTCTAGTGATGTCGCTGTTGGTCTTCGTGTACTGGTGGTTATTATTCGTTTATACTAATTGCTCTTTTGTATAATTTTAACTATATACTTACCGTTTTTTTTTACGTTCTCAGGGTTTGAAAGACTGAGGTGTGGATGTGGTTTTGTAGTCAACGAGAAGCATATTTGGGTAAATAGTAAGTAGGTTGTTATTAAACTTTTTAACGGGAATTGTCAATTGTTTGAAAGGTTCAAGAGATGCCCAATTCTTCATCCGGATTAATCAAACGCCAAAAAGTAGACCTCATCGTTCGGGGGTTTTTTTATTAGTTGGTTCCGGTATTAGTACGGTATTACTAATGATCAGAATGATCAGGTATTTCACTATTATAAATGGGTGTTTTCATAGAATTGGTTTTTCTTTACTTCGATGTAGATGTGATTTTGGTGGATAGGGGAAGTATGCTGATGGAGCTTGGTGCCAAAGAAGATAGTTAGATGAGTCGGCATCCGAAATTTTCCAATTAAATTTTATTGTGATATTTTATTTTTATTAAAAAAAAAGCTTAGTAATGTAATTTGTTTGAATTTGTTGTAATTTGTTAACTGTGGCTCTGTTTCATTGACTTTTGTTAAAATTGTGTTGGTGTGAATTGTTGAATAATATGTGGACATAAAGTTCCATTAGGTGACGATAAGCATTGGTATACATCCCGATGAAAATGAAGATGATCTATGTAAACTCGTCAATGGAAACGTTATTTTCCTGCCATATTCTATTGACTAATTGTTGCTTTTTTTTTTAATGCATATTGTTTTAAATGCTGTCATAAAAATGCTATTGTATCAATAAATAAAAGTAATTAAAATTTCACTCAATACTGTACAAATTAATAGGTTTTATTTACGGTTTTTATAACCTGTTCATACATTTTTTTTTTTTGTTTAAGTAAAAATTTCCGGCCAAATTTTTTGGGAAAATTTTCCCGGGAATTTTTTTTTTTTTTTCGGGGCAAAAATTTTTTCTGAAAATTTTCCAGTAATTTTTGGTGAAAATGCGTTTTTAAACTAAAAAACCAGTTTTTTACTACAAAACCAGAATAAATTATCAAAAACACATAATCGGTGTAGGATTCGAACCATAGACCTTTGACTTGCTGTGCCACTGCTCTACCACTGAGCTATTTCACATATTATATTACATATTAATTTTGCACCATAACGCAAAATCCGCTTAGAAACTTGAAATGTCAAATTGAGGATACAGGGACCAATTATGGCCCAACGGATGGGCTACAGCCTTGGAAATTGACGCTTCAACTCCCGATTACCTGCCCGAATGGCCTACTCCAGTGGCCGCGTGGTGGTCTGGGGAACCTGGCTGAGCTGCCCTAGGAACTCGATGATGTATCGCTCGAATCCCAACCAAGTACCAGTCTCCAAATGGTCAATGTTGTGGTCTCGGAAAGCAGGCTCAGCTGCCCTAACGGAATTCAACCAACGATGCCTACCAGTATTTGTGAGAATATTATTTTGGAAATGGACAACATAATAGTTATTTGAAATGCAGTTGCATCACATTGATTGTTATTTGTCTTTGACGGGAGTTGAACCCTGTACTTTCGTGATACAATGTCGATGCTCAACCATTAAGCTATCGCATATATATAATGATACATGTCCCTTATTGATTGACAGAAATTCCTAGAATATAATATTGTATATAAGATGAAATAACACTCAATTCACGTCCACATTGCCAGATTTAAAAGGTATGAATCCCGCGAGTGCTATCTTCGTGATTGTACACACATTTTAATGATAAGAAAACATGAAAATTAAATTTTGCTTAAAAATTATTAGAGAAAATTTATTATTGACAATGTTCAACACATTCACATGAAGAGGGTATCGACAGAGCCCTCTAATGATGTTATCGAACTATGGGGATCCCTACGTCCCCTTTTGATCAGAGCCCTCCAAACTTCGGTACATGTTATTTTCATACATACCATACAGTAGGGGCGTGATCCTCCACAGGTTTTTTATGAGTCACGGAGAAACGGGACCACAGAAAAGGACGCAGCCCAGATATGCAATTTAATTTTGTCTTTAACGAAAATGTCATATTTTTCCACCAAGCCTCAGTCAAGACCCTCTTCCAATTCAATATGATCATGAATCTACATCAAAGAAATAAAACACAAATCAGTACAAAATTCTTGCTTACACTTTATTAAATACAGCAAAATTCTATTGGCATATTTTTTATGAACTCCTACCAGGACATTGTGAATTTTGAAGAAACCTCTTGTCCTGTTTTGTTCAAATCCTCCCCTGCAGAAAAAAATAAAAGCTTCTTAAAAAATTTAGTACAGTATTACTATTTATACTTGCCGCTAGTAAAATTAGCTAAAGAACTTTAGGACATCTTTAATTGAGCCTGAAAAAAGATCTCAGTGCAAGAATTTTGCACACAGATGTTTAATTAGAAAACTGAATAGTGAAGTCAAATAACAGGAAACTATTCACTATGTAAACTTTTGGGCCAAATATCAGCTTAGCAGGATTTACAAATAAGAAAAACATTAGTTATTTTTCACTAATTAGCCACAAAAACCTCTTTTCTTCCAACAATTCAGATATTAAAAAGATATTGTAGTGTCACATATTTTGCCAAAAGCTAGGTTTGGCCTGCATATTAGTAAATGCTAACATGCAACCCAAAGTTCCCATTTAAACCCAAACGGTCCTTAACATGAGCCTGGTATGGACCATAATTAAATGTTACCTTAATTTTTTATGAAATCCAAGTAGTTAATTTGATGAAAAAGAACGTATGAAGAGATTGGATCCAAAAGTCATTATTTTGACTGCACAAGAGCATACGAATCCAGGCCTATTTTTACTTGAAAGGTCTTTGGGTTTAGATGAGGAATATTAGAACTATTATTACATGTGTTGTACTAAAATGAAAAATATTACTTGTTTTCACAAAAAACTGTTAATGATTGTGTCAAAAAGTAAAAACTAGTAACAACAAAAAGCCATAATTAATAATACCTTGGAAAGGAGCTGTCAACTGACAACCACATACATGGCTAAAACATTTCAAGGCTAAAAGTTAAGTTTTTCCCCAGTAGAGGTTGTAAAATTACGTGGACATCTAGTGGTTAACGTTCGTGAAGAACCACATTAATAATGAAGGTGTGGGAAAAAGCAGAATCCTTGTGATTGGCATGAAAATATGGCAAATTTTAATCTAGTTAAAGAAAAACCACCAATATAAATTTAAAAATAACAGTAATTAAAATGCGACATGTGATTAACAAAAGATACGCTCAAAAAGTCAAAACTATTCTCAGAAAGAATTTGTTGTTTACCTCTGACTAATTCTATAGAGTTGGCTAACGTCCGAAGTTGCCAGTTCGATTAATTGTGGAAAAAAAATTGGACACAAACTAGTAACAGTTTTTGCATGGCGGCTTACGGAGTTTCGCCCGTTGTAGTTTTAGTTTTAATTTTTTCCATTGAAATTATCTTTCTTTCCATTCATAATTGGATCACGAAATTCCTTCGTTATCAGGTAATCTTGTAATTTTTATTTGACCTCGATATAGACTGTACTTTATTTATTATTAATTTTTTTGTAGACGTGTTTACTTTCTGTAGCAGACAAAAATGGATGTTGTAGAGGAAACTGGCGGGCTGATAAGGGAGCCCGCCAGTTTTTGTCTGCTACAGAAAGTAAACACGTCTACAAAAAAATTAATAATAAATAAAGTACAGTCTATATCGAGGTCAAATCAAATTACAAGATTACCTGATAACGAAGGAATTTCGTGATCCAATTATGAATGGAAAGAAAGATAATTTCAATGGAAAAAATTAAAACTAAAACTACAACGGGCGAAACTCCGTAAGCCGCCATGCAAAAACTGTTACTAGTTTGTGTCCAATTTTTTTTTCACAATTAATCGAACTGGCAACTTCGGACGTTAGCCAACTCTATTGTTGCAATTGCACCGTTTGTTTGTCTCGAGTCACATAGTCACATCCTCCTCCCTTGAAGGCGTCGTCTACAGAAATCCCTCCTTCAAGTGATATTTTTGACCGCTAGATGGGAGTACAAGTTATCTATTAATTTGCTAAATAAACGGACAACTATCGAAAAAGAGTTGTCTATTAAAAAGTGAGTCAAACGGCGTTCCGTAACCAACAAGGTACAATAAAAATTTAACCAAGGGGGAACCCTAGACCACACAGAGTAATTTGGATTTTATTGTAATAAATTAGGAGTTTTTTATGGCAACACTGTCTACTTTGCTCCGCCTATCGGGCATTGAAAAGAGGTTATATAACGACTTTACCGTAATAGTAAAGACCATTTTGATCCCGATTGCCGTGCTTGTGAGTATGCTCGTAGAATTTTAAGACATCTTCAGATTGCCTTATTTTCTTAAATGTAAAGTTGTGTGTTATTTCTTTTGATTTCAATTGTTTGAGAATTCGAAATCAACGCGCTATAGAAATTATTAATTACGTGCGTTTATTTATATTTGTTTCACTTGCACAGTTATTTAAATTCTCGTTTTTTCAGAAACGTAATATTTATTGTATTGTTTTCTCTACATATAGTAGAAAAACAAGCTATGGACCTCTTTTGTTAATAATTTTAATTAAAAGAGTTGGAAATACGTGAGTAAATTGCAATAACTATGAATAAATATGGAAATCGGAAACAATTGTTAAAACCTTATTTGATTATTTTGATTAGCATGATGTTTGTAGATATTCAGTTAGTATTTGGGAAATATGTGGTACTGACATGAATTTTTGACCATGATGCTGGATCTTATGGAGATTGGATTTTAATGGTAAGTTTGTTAAGAACTAAGATTTTTAGAGTGATTTAATTTCTTTTTTGTAGGGTTTAGGTTGAAGTTGAACATGGAGTTGCATGTATAGCCTGACAACTCATTTGTTCTGGCATGGTGGTCAATTGCTTCACTGTCCAGTTCCTTGTCCATTTGTTCTTTGGACCTCTTCCTCAATTAGGTAAGAACTTGTGATCTATTTATTGTGACAACTTACTTTTCAGTCTTAAACCATTGCTAACTTCATTGCATGAGCAATTTTGCTTGCATGGTTTCAAAATTGGTGTTGCATTTTCTATTGGTCATGGTAATCAGGGGATCATTTAATGGATCATGTTTTTCTGTTATTTGTTTGATAGTAATGAAACTGTTCTTAAAACTATAAATTTTTTAAATAACATAAAACCAGGTATTTAATTGACTTGTTCATTCTCCTTGACTAACTTAATGTTTTGTGGAATTATTTGTTTGTGAATTAAATTTTGGTCTGTTCAATTCAGTTATTCGAAGATCCAGTGATGTCGTTGTTGGTCTTCGCATATTGGTGGTTATTCGCTTATATTAATTGTTCTATTGTATAATTTATATCTTACTATATACTTATCGTTTTTCTTACTTTCTCAGGGTTTGGAAGACGGAGGTGGTGTTCGTTCTATTTTTACGGTGGATGTGGTTTTGTAGTTAACGAGAAGCATATTTGGGTAAATAGTAAGTAGGTTGTTATTATACTTTTTAACGGAAATTGTCAATTGTTTGAAAGGTTCAAGAGATGTTCAATTCTTCATCCGGAATAATCAAACGCCAAGATTAAGACGTCGTTCGGGTGTCTTTATGTTAGTTGGTTCCGGTATTAGTACGGTATTACTAATCAAATATGTCATTAATATAAATGGGTGTTTTTATAGAATTGATTTTTCTTTACTTCAATGTAGATGTTGTGATTTTGGTTGATAGGGGAAGTATGCTGATGGAGCTTGGTGCCAAAGAAGATAGTTAGATGAGTCGGCATCCGAAATTTTCCAATTAAATTTTATTGTGATTTGTTTTTTTTTATGAAAAAAAAGCTTAGTAATGTAATAGTTTTTTGTCTGTATTTGTTGTAATTTGTCAACTGTGGCTCTGACTTTTGTTAAAATTGTGGTGGTGTGAATTGTTGAATAACGTGTGGACATTAAGTTCCATTAGATTACGATAAGTATTGGTTTATATCCCAATGAACATGAAGATGATTTATATGCAAACTCGTCGGTGGAACCGTTATTTTCCTCCCATGTTCTATTCGTCAATTGTTGCTTTTTTTCATGCAAATTGTTTTAAACGCTGTCATATTATTGATGTTGTATTAATGAATAAAATAAAATAAAATTTCCCTTTATACTATACAAATTAATAGTTTTTACTTACGGTTTTTATAACCTGGTTTTTTTTATTTTTATATTGCGGTATAAAAATCCAGTAAATTTTTTTAGGGAAAATTTTGGAGGTAAAATTTTTTTGGGGAAAATTTTGGGGGTAAAATATTTCCGCGTATTTTTTTTTTTTTCGGGGCAAAAATTTTTTTGGAAAATTTCCCAGTAATTTTTGGTGAAAATGCGTTTTTAAACTAAAAAACCAGTTTTTTACTACAAAACCAGAATAAATTATCAAAAACACATAATCGGTGTAGGATTCGAACCATAGACCTTTGACTTGCTGTGCCACTGCTCTACCACTGAGCTATTTCACATATTATATTACATATTAATTTTGCACCATAACGCAAAATCCGCTTAGAAACTTGAAATGTCAAATTGAGGATACAGGGACCAATTATGGCCCAACGGATGGGCTACAGCCTTGGAAATTGACGCTTCAACTCCCGATTACCTGCCCGAATGGCCTACTCCAGTGGCCGCGTGGTGGTCTGGGGAACCTGGCTGAGCTGCCCTAGGAACTCGATGATGTATCGCTCGAATCCCAACCAAGTACCAGTCTCCAAATGGTCAATGTTGTGGTCTCGGAAAGCAGGCTCAGCTGCCCTAACGGAATTCAATCAACGATGCCTACCAGTATTTGTGAGAATATTATTTTGGAAATGGACAACATAATAGTTATTTGAAAGGCAGATGCATCACATTGATTGTTATTTGTCTTTGACGGGAGTTGAACCCTGTACTTTCGTGATACAATGTCGATGCTCAACCATTAAGCTATCGCATATATATAATGATACATGTCCCTTATTGTTTGACAGAAATTCCTAGAATATAATATTGTATATAAGATGAAATAACACTCAATTCACGTCCACATTGCCAGATTTAAAAGGTATGAATCCCGCGAGTGCTATCTTCGTGATTGTACACACATTTTAATGATAAGAAAACATGAAAATTAAATTTTGCTTAAAAATTATTAGAGAAAATTTATTATTGACAATGTTCAACACATTCACATGAAGAGGGTATCGACAGAGCCCTCTAATGATGTTATCGAACTATGGGGATCCCTACGTCCCCTTTTGATCAGAGCCCTCCAAACTTCGGTACATGTTATTTTCATACATACCATACAGTAGGGGCGTGATCCTCCACAGGTTTTTTATGAGTCACGGAGAAACGGGACCACAGAAAAGGACGCAGCCCAGATATGCAATTTAATTTTGTCTTTAACGAAAATGTCATATTTTTCCACCAAGCCTCAGTCAAGACCCTCTTCCAATTCAATATGATCATGAATCTACATCAAAGAAATAAAACACAAATCAGTACAAAATTCTTGCTTACACTTTATTAAATACAGCAAAATTCTATTGGCATATTTTTTATGAACTCCTACCAGGACATTGTGAATTTTGAAGAAACCTCTTGTCCTGTTTTGTTCAAATCCTCCCTGCAGAAAAAAATAAAAGCTTCTTAAAAAATTTAGTACAGTATTACTATTTATACTTGCCGCTAGTAAAATTAGCTAAAGAACTTTAGGACATCTTTAATTGAGCCTGAAAAAAGATCTCAGTGCAAGAATTTTGCACACAGATGTTTAATTAGAAAACTGAATAGTGAAGTCAAATAACAGGAAACTATTCACTATGTAAACTTTTGGGCCAAATATCAGCTTAGCAGGATTTACAAATAAGAAAAACATTAGTTATTTTTCACTAATTAGCCACAAAAACCTCTTTTCTTCCAACAATTCAGATATTAAAAAGATATTGTAGTGTCACATATTTTGCCAAAAGCTAGGTTTGGCCTGCATATTAGTAAATGCTAACATGCAACCCAAAGTTCCCATTTAAACCCAAACGGTCCTTAACATGATCCTGGTATGGACCATAATTAAATGTTACCTTAATTTTTTATGAAATCCAAGCAGTTATTTTGATGAAAAAGAACGTATGAAGGGATTGGATCCAAAAGTCATTTTTTCGACTGCACAAGAGCATACGAATCCAGGCCTATTTTTACTTGAAAGGTCTTTGGGTTTAGATGAGGAGTATTAGAACTATTATTACATGTCTTGTACTAAAATGAAAAATATTACTTGTTTTCACAAAAAAACTGTTAATGATTGTGTCAAAAAGTAAAAACTAGTAACAACGAAAAGCCATAATTAATAATACCTTGGAAAGGAGCTATCAACTGACAAGCACATACATGGCTCAAACATTTCATGGCTGAAAGTTGAGTTTTTCCCCAGTAGTGGTTGTAAAATTGCGTGGACATCTAGTGGTTAACGTTCGACTTTTTCATTTATTTTTCCCAAAATCTTTAGTTTGCTATTTTAATACCTGATTTACATTGAAATTTAACCGAAGGTTCTAAAATAACTTGCACTATTTGTTAACGTTGTTAATTAGAACACATTATTATCTTTTGTAAAAAGATGAATAGCTTTTCCGTTTTTTAAAAATCTTAGATATAGCAACGCAAATACATTATTTAAGTTTAATATTGAACAAGAATCGAGAAAACTGGCTTTGTTTTTAAATATGATTTTTAGTTTTTGAGTTATTCGAATTTAAATGGATGATTGCGGTAAAATCATTAAGTAGACTATACATCCACCATTCATTCTGAACGACCTATTCTGAAAACTACAAACCTCACATCGAAATGAATCTAATTTCCGTGATCCTCGTGTAATTTCAAGTAGGAATCAAGTGTTTTTAGCTCAAATCCAGATTTGACCAAAAATCGCAAAATTGGGAACAACCTTTGCTGTTTTTCAAAATCTGAAGATTTGGGACATGTCTCAGAATTGGACAAAACTAAGCCATTTCGATCTGGATTCAACAAAGATTCCGATTTTTGGGTCAGATTGGGCGTAAGTGAATTGGATTTTGAGTTACTAGTAAAATTAGAGCATCGTCGAATTTCATGATTTTTATGCAGAACAACCTGGCGTCAAAACCACAAATCTCTCATCCAAATCAACCTGCTTTTTGGTGATACTCGGGCAATTTCGTATCGGAATCAGCTGTTTTTATTTCAGATCCGGATTTGATAAAAAAATCGCAACAAATTACTTTATTTTAGAATGTAAAAGAAGCCTTTTAGCTTCTTTTACATTTACACTTTGAACATAAAAAAATCTGCTCGATTCTATGGTTGGAAAATAATAGGAGGCAAAAAAAATAAATAGTTTCAACAAAAAAGTGTTCGAAGCACAGAAACGTTAGATCAAATGATCGGTAATTGTTTTCTTTTCCTTGTTCCTCCTCTCAATCTTCCAATTAGAGGGAGCTCTCTGTCTAGCTATATATAGCGAAACGGAAGACAGGGGCGTAAGAAAATGCTGCAAGTCTACATGAGCTTGGGTTTTGACAAGAGCTTCATCATCATCATCCGACACCGTTTTGAGGGGAGGGAAAAAAAATCAGCAAAAAGTTCCAACGTCGGAGTTTGCAGCGGCCTCTATCTATGCTGTGTCTATAGGAAATGATGATGAATAGTCTGAGGAAAGAAAACCTACATAAGTGCAGACAGAGAGAGTATAAAAGAGAAAGAAGGGAATTACAGAGTCTGCACTCCTCCCTCCGTCCAGCAGGAGAGATAGTGACAGAGCAAAGATGTTTGAACTCTGGATGCGGTTTATTATACGCTTGAATCGTAGAAGAGTTGAACTGCACAATCACTTATAGAACACCAAATTGAAATGATTGATGATTTTTCTTTTTAAGTGAAAAAAATAATATGAAGGTCGCTGGAGCAATATACAAATTATGCGGGTGTTGCTTTGCTTGTAATACAAGTTCAGGCATTCCGCCTACACGACACGAACAGGAGGGAACGGCTGATGATGGGAGCCTTTGCTGCACCAAAAGACGGGACGACGACGTTCTGGAGATGAGACTACGGGGTTTGAATCGCTAACGAACCTCATAGCATCAAGCAGCCCATTGACATTGGAAAGAAGAGAGAGAGAAAACAAAATAAAAAATGGTACGGGGACGCGGACTAACGGAATGTTATTTTCCTCGGCAGCCAAAATAAATGCAGTGAATGCGGCACACAGGCAATCCAAACAAGCCAGGAAAGCGGAAGGCCAAACAGAAGGGACAGAGCCATCATTATAGGCCATGTAAGGAGCCTTGATGACAGCCAGTTTGAAATCGCCGTATATATTATAGAGCTAATGAAAAGCCAGCGTCGGACTGTGACTGCTAGTTCGTTGGGCTGGCCGTACATTTGCCCCTTCCGTCCCGTAGCCTTTAATACAGCCTCAACTGAGAGAAAGGATGAGTAGAGTGGAAAATGATAAGAAGAATGCGAAAGACAACAACCGAAAACAAAAAAAGGGGAGAAAATAACGACAACGCGTGCTGAGCGCACCCCGTTCGTTCGGCAGTTTTTGGCTATTCCTTAACTGTCGCCCTACATATAATACAGCTCTATATGAAGCATCGTTTATTATTTGGAAGGCCGGCAAAAAGAGGGAGGATGAAAGCTCCCCTCTTCCCGTCCTTGCCTGGCGCCAAATCATCGAATTGGAACAATATAACATCATTCACCCACTGTGCCCATTCATTGCCTCGCCTTTGCTACATCCAACTCGCACACACACAATCCATCCCGCAAAGCACATGGCCAATCTGCGAAGCTCTTTTCTTTACGTCTATATACAAAAAGAAACGTCAAGTCTGTGTATGAGAAAGAGAAAGAATGTACATATACAGACAGTGGGAACTCCTCCTGCTGAATTGGCAGCCATCGATCTAGCATGTGGCTCAACCAAGCGATGCTGTCGGGGTGTGTTTTCCCTTTTTATTTCCTGCACGCCGGCTGGCTTACGGTAGTACCGGTAAATCCACGCTACTCGTGAAGGAGAAAAATAAGAAAAAAAAAATAAATAAATAAATTATTTTTGTTTTCTTTTGCCACAAACCCGCAATGCATGTCGATCGATCGTTGCCCAGCCCATTCTTCTTTCTTTCCGTACAAAATAGCGTGGCAAGCGATTAGCTATTTTCCCTCCCCACACATGTATACGATATAATCGTCTTGTACTGTCGAACAAAAACAGAAAAAGACGCAAGACCAATCAACGCATCCGACGAGTTAACAATGAATTCCAAGCCGCCAGTCCCTTCCTGTCGCTATATATAGTTTGCCCAATTAGTTACAGCAACGCCGCCGACGCCGCCCAACTCCCCCATTTTCGTTTCGCTTCCACTACAACTACTGTTTAAACTTTTTTTTTTTTCCCCCGGATCTCTGCTGATGCAAGCCTACATCGGATCGAAAACTTTTCATTTCCGCGTTTCAATTAAGCATTACGAGGCACATGAATCAGCCAACCCCAGGCCCAGTTTCTTGTTTAAAAGAACCAAGTCAGCCTTTCAGTTGCTAATCGATTGATGACCGAATCTATACCCTTGAAGCGGAATAAATGGGGCGCTATTATTAACAGCGGACATCAGCATTACGCGGATGGACGAACCAAAAGGTAACCGTATTATGTAAGGATAATATCCTTTTTTACAAAGTACCTAAACAAAATGGCTTTTGACAGTAAATGGACTCTTTCACGGTAAAATGATATAGAACTTACTGCGATTAAACTGATATGGACAGCGATTCAGCCTCAACGTCGTAACAATAAATCGTAGGCTTCCAGTGCAGTTACCTTGTAAATGACAATGGGTTGACAATCTAAAATCATTTTTGTTTTTTTCCCTACACTTACAATAGGGCATGAATGCCATCCTATTGTTCGGGGCACCGATTATCAGCACCTTAACTCCCGTTTGATTTTCTAACGTTCAGTTGCCAAACTTCCTGGAAATCTCTAATATTGTTTACGTATTTTTACGTATCCGGTCTAATTGGACGTTAGGAGAATCAATTGAGGCGAGATGGGAGGCCGGACGAATGTAAGCAACACGCAGCGTAGGCGTCGGCATTCGGTTTACCAGCACCCATTTGGTTGGTTCGTCAATTGGCTGATGAGATTGGACCAACGATGAGATTGCGGGCTCTTTTTACAACCCTAACAGAGAAACGGCAAACCACACACAACTTAAATTTTCATTACGTTAAAACGTACCGACTCGTGCCCATATCATTCGCTACGAAAATGTAGACCTGAATGAGGAAGAACAGAGCCGCTTAATCAATTCAAAATTTAAAAAAAAAACATGCGCTGAAAACAAATCTGGCTTGACAGAGAAGTTATCTCGACTATTGGCGCGCTCTGCAAATGTTTTTCCTGCCCCCACTGCCTTCAACATCTGCCCAGCTGAACAATACAACCAGCGCGCACGTCACACTGTCTCCAGGCAACAACGGAGGTCGTTGTAGATGTGTGTGTGCGGATGATTCCGGCTGAAAGGGAAAACTGGCTGCCGCAAACGATCGCCTTCTTTTTTGTTCGTGAATTATTCATGATGGCTGGGCCAGCAGGCACGGGCCGTCCTCGCTTTCCTTCGTATCATATCTCTGCCTTTCTTTTCTTTTGCATCCGCCGCTGCCATGATGATGGCTGAAGCTGATGCTGTAATCGAATCATCTAGTCGAGTCTTCATCGACGATGCGGACAGAGAATAAGAGAAACGAGCGGAAGAGAGAAATGAATCGTCATTTTTCTTCGCTTTTCTCTTGGCTGCTCAATCTAAATATTATATGAATTCATGCAGGAGGAGTGGCATGGGGGCATTTTGCGGAATAGAAAGAAAAAAGAAAAGAAAAAAAAAACATAATAATAATAACGCGCAAAAGATCGAGAAGCGCTCCCGGTGGTGAGGTCTACATGTATAACGCAGCCGAGCGAAAAACGCTGAAGAAAGGCGTTCGAAAAAGAGTTCCAATGTACATAAATTACATTGGGCATAAACTAACGACCAACGCCTATAAATATTTGAAAATGTTTTATTGGACCCGACTGAACGCGTCCATGAATTGCAGGGCAAGCTGAAACGCATGAAAACAATTTGAAAAACAAAACAAACTGGCGATTGTTTTCGCTTCGAAAAATTCCGATCTTACTCATCTACAGACAACCCTCCTATAAAGAATTAAAACACGGAGGGAGCGGGGATCCAGACCACACAATGAGTCACCTACGCAAAACTCAACAACAACAACAAAAATAAAAAGAAAGAAAGGAGAAAAACATTCGCCCAGCAAAACGGACGGGAGAGAATTTAGCCATCAAGCGGATTCTTTTGATATTGTAATGCTGCCTCGAGAGTCACGAGTGAGGCACAGCGGCTCAGCGACTTTTACCAACTCGAGACGCTCTTCTACAGCTTTGCAAATTGTGCAATGTACTCGTCGTCCGCATCCGGGCTGGCATATAAATATTTCGCTCGTTCTCCATTTCCCTATTGTCGCGTGGAAGCCATTCCACGACTAGGACATAACCTACAACAGGATCTGGGGAGTCACGCAACATATGAGCGCATTTTTATTTGTTAGTAGACGATAGGCTCACGAATGAAAAAAGAGATGAACTGTCCCTTCCTGATGTGAAGTAAGTCGCAGAAAATCCGATTCCTCCCTATCTTTCTTATTCTCGTTTTTCTTTCTGCTACATTCACACGACTCTGTTACTTATTTGTTTTAAAGAATTAAGGGATGCCAGGGCATGGTTCCAGCTTATCGTAAGGGTTTATTTTTAAGAACTAATGAATGCGGCGCGTACTGAAAGACGTTCGTCAAAAGAATTCTACATCTTATACACCACTGAGATACAATTAGTCTTGTGCTGATAAAACCTTTTTCAAGTAGAAGAGAAATTCACTAAAATGTCTTAGATTATCGTTGGTTGATTGGGGGGGGAAGCTTGTGATCGAACAAGTTGAATATAGTATGGCGAAAGTTGAGGCTCTAATTGTTTAAATTGAATTTGGCTGGCGGTTGGCAGGGACAAAGTGGTTAAAAATAATGACAAGGTACTCTCACAGTTTACTGATATCACTACTGCCGAATCACAAGTGAATGACGCAATTATGGTCGTTGCCTAGTTTCATTACGCATGCATCTACAGCAGCATTTCGGGTACAACAGTTCGATAACCAAGAGAAAGGGCACATTCAACCATCGAGTTGCTATGCCCACAGTGACACATGAAACTACAAGAATAATGCACACAAAAAAAGAATTGAAAAGACGAAAAGAAAATGGACGGCGATGGGGAAAACAAAACATGGTGTCCAGTATTTGGTCTATACTGTGCAAGGTTTCACCCCAAAAAAACGTGACAGACTCTAGAAACGAAAGAAAACCGTGGGCTTTGAAGTCTCTCAAAGAAATGAAAGGAAATGCATTTTTCAAAATAAAAAAATGCGCTTGCTTGACTTGTTAATGAAAGACATTAAAAAAAGAAAAGAGGAATCTCTCCGTAGTGTCTCAGTTCGTTATAAAAGCTCTTGGCTACAGCTTTCCACTCTACCGACACTTTATTTATACGCAACATCACACACTCCCTTTCAAATCTCGATGTTTTCTTCAACTCTTCCCGCTTTCCGGACTAAATAAAAGAAACAAAATGCTTAAAAAGTATAACCTGTACGTATCAAAGGCAAGTAGACGGAAGCTCCTGACGAAATATTTCCGTTGTCGTTTACGTAATCGCATCGGTAAAAAAGAAAAATCTTACTTTGAAGGAAGTCATTTGCGGTACTTGAAATCCCTTGCAACAAACTAGGAAGGTAAAGGCGAAAAAAGAAAGAAAGAAATTGGGACAGTTGCAAGGTGAGGAATTCGCGAGCTGGTCCATGCAAATGGTTGGACCGTTGCCCAATTCCAACGGGGGGAAAAAGGCGGACCGCTCAGCACGGCGTCGACATGAAACTTTGGAATTGCAGGAACGTGACTTGAGATCTTGTTTTCTCATCTTCTTTTTTAATTATTTTTATTTTCCTCAAACGGAACATCAAATAGGTCGGTCGAAGCAACGCCAGAAGAGGTTGGACCAGCGGCGTAATTCCGTGTAAATCAATCAAACCAACAAAAAAAATGATATGATTCGAGGTCTCCTAAAATTTGGTGGCAGCACATCGAACATGCGGAAGCTAACCAGCAAACAAAAAGAAATAAAGAACGACCCATCCGCAAAAGAACCTTTTTACCAATGTGCACCTTGTTACGTAACTTGCTCTGTGTCTCTCCTTCTCGCCCTTTTCTACATACCACTCGTCTACAGTTAGAGAGAAGAATAAAAAAAAAGAAGACTCTTTCTTCGATGATAGTGTCGCCCTTTCTCCTGATATAAACTCTATCCCTGTTTATTGTAAATGGCAAGCCACTCATAAGAGAAAGGGGTTGTCTCTATATTGAGAATCTAAGGGCATCAGCAAGAATGGGGGAAAAAAAAAAAGGGCGGTGGAAAGACATCAAAGACCAAAGACTCGTTGCTCCTGCCAATAGCTATATAATATTGGCCCACCAAAAACAGTTGATTGTTTCGCCCGCGCGCCTCCCTCCCAGTCACGATCCCGCAGCAATCAATAAAACAACAGCTTCCTTTCCTCTTCTTTTTATTTATTGTAGAAAGACTTAAGCGCGCGTGTGTGTGTATCGGTTGACGAAAGGACGAATTGAAAAAAAAAAAAGGACGGACATGTCAACTCATTAGGTCGTTGATGTATGGAGCAAAGCGACGGCGAGTTGCTGTCGCCGAAAAGTCATTCAGCTCACGCACAAATGTTGCCCACCGCTCGTGTGCAAGTAATTGGAGATTACTTCGCTGACCTACTATACAGTATATACTTTAAGACTTAATTTTATTTCGCGTCTTTGTGTGTGTGTGTGTGTGTGTGTTCGAAAGCAAAGGTTTGATGGACTTGCAATAAAGGTTCCAATCTACTTTTCTTCTCTTTTTCTGCTGTCCCAGGCAATCAGTGGACGTACCGACTCGGCTGCCTGAGTATTGAGTTTCAGATACGATGAGTTCTATCCATTGGAGGAAGATAAAAAAAGACTCGAACTGTCCTGACCTAGAAAATACTAAGTCGATAATTAGTGACGAATACAGTGTGGGAAGTTGAGCGGAACGGATGCAGCTGGGGTTAATGCGATTATTACACGCCTCTGCATGTCGACATCACGCAGCCCTATCGAAAAAAGTAAAGGACCTTTTCCTATTTATTCGTTGACGAGCGAGACAAAAACGACAGTAATATCTTGAATAAGATTCAAAACGTACGAAAAGTGTTATGACAAACCAGGTGAAGCAAATTGTCATATCATGTGATGTGACGTGAGATAAAATGTCACAGGAAAAGGCTTTACGTGAATAATAAGTAATTAACGTGCACTGCGATCGATTTTCAGGTAGAGTTTCAAGTACAATATCGAAAATATGATTCGTGCTTGCGAGCTGAGCCAACCCACGTGAGGCAAAGTTGACATTTACAGAGAATTAAGGTAGGAAAGTTCAGGTTTCAGCTTTGCGAAGTTTCTGAAAATCTTTTTGTTTGAGATATTTTTTTTTACGACAAAGATCCTCTTATACATCGATCATGTATAAGCTTTCGTCCAGTGAACCGAACTAAGCAAAAACTCAATGAAGGAACCCTACACGTAAATATAAATAGACTCAGGTATTTATGTGTATCATAAGAGGGCAAAAAAGAAAAAAATTTTTTTTCCGTTGACTTTTTCAACTTTTAATCTGTGTCACCAACAAAAAAGTTATGCCTGGATGTCCCGGAAGACCTTAAACTGTATTAACTAAAGCTCTAAAGCACTCTTTGTGCCATGTTTGAATAACTGTTCACAGAATCAGGCATGGCGAAGCTAGGGCACATTTGCAGAAGAATGAAAAAAATGAAGCCTTTGAAAACAAACGCTCTAGAAACGATTCAGTAAACCAAAAAGACGGTGAAAGAGTTGAAAACAAAAGAGTGAAACAGACACAGTGTACACACACGACAAATTGTTTTCTTCTTTTGTCAAATGGCATACGGCGATAAATAAACGAACGGATGAAGAACAAAAGTGTAGAAAACTTACCCATTTCAGCGTGAATGCGTGCACCTTTCAGTCGTAATTGTTTCAAGTGGTAAGTTTCTGCTGCGTTTTCCCTGCACGTTGGCAATAACTACGTCAGATTTTAACTAGCAGACAACAAAAGTAAACAACAGTTTCATTATCAATATTTGCAAGTGCCACCTGGTGAGCTTAAAAAAAGGGCTTCACTTAAAACATGAAATCCATCGCAGAATGACCAGAAAAGAAAATGAACCATGAACATCGATTCGAAATGGTATGTATTGAAGAACACAACATCATTCATAAATATGTCATCATCGCTTTGGTATTTTGGGGAGGCTTCAAACAAAAATGTGAAACTGTTGATAGATCGGAGGGAAGAGAAAAACAACCTGGGGTGGTAAAATAGTGGAATTCAAATATGATCCTGACGGGATTGCAATTTTTTTTTTTTCTTTTCAATTCCAAATGATGACTGATGTTTTTTGTTTGGACACCTGTCGCAGACAATAATAATGTATGTACACAAGATGATTGGTGAAATGCAAGTGATGGGAGCTTTGATATTATACTTAACCGTACAATAAAAGAATATTTTAAAAAATGGGAAGCCAAATAAAAATATAGGGTTAATATAGGAAAAAAAAAAAATCCCATTTTCGTTCCATTACTTTCAAAAGAAACTTTAAATCATTTCAATTTGGCGAAACAAAAGGAATTACAACTCAATTCCAAAACGGCCGCGTTGAT
Organism: Daphnia magna; assembly: GCF_020631705.1. Taxonomy (NCBI): domain Eukaryota; kingdom Metazoa; phylum Arthropoda; class Branchiopoda; order Diplostraca; family Daphniidae; genus Daphnia; species Daphnia magna. Next base: position 658,408 of record NC_059190.1, on the reverse strand, counting down.
TTGTATTTCAAAGGGATGATGATGCATAACGTTGCTGCCTCATTAGTCAGCCTATAAAACCCTACATCCTCACGCTTCCCTCCCGCACTCTTCCGCAACGTTACCACGCCCTCCTCCCCATTAAGCTAACAGATTGCTAGATCATGCACACTAACACTTGACAAGGTACGATCTGTTTTTTCTCTTCTTTTTATATAGACACGTTTTGTATGAAGAATTTTTCCATGAGTGAACGAATAAAATGGCCACGTGTATGTGTGTAGGGAACAATTATAGTTAAAAAAAAAAAAATGATTCATAAAAAGAAAATGGCAACAAAACACGCATCAAGAATTCCTGTTGGATGAGAAGTTTACAGACGCCGGTTGTTCATGATAAGTATAATAATGACGGCCAACGATCGATGAGTAAATAGTAGTACAATAGAACGAAAGGGGTGAGGTGGGACGCATGTTTTGCGCAGGGAAAAACGATGGACTAGACGCGTGTGTACTAGTAATGGATGCATATCATAAGGGGGATCGGGGCGGGGCAGACATGAATGAATGGTTATTAATGGGATAGATAGAAGTACGTTGTATATGCGTGTAGTTATAGATAATTATAAAACTCGATTTTTATTTTTTTAATTCTTGGGGATTTGTTTTAAAATCGTACAATTCCCACGTTGCGGGACTTTTTACTTCATAGCCCTTCCTGTTTCCGATCAGTTCTGTTCTCTATTCGTTACTCTTTCCTTTTTTTTCAAATCGAGGCCAACATGATGGTTAAAAATACTCGGCAAGACCGTGGAAAATGGAAACTGATGTCGACGCTATCAATCGAACGTAATTCAGAAAAAAAAAGAAAAGAAAAAGAAATGAAGTTTCAAGTGCTCGACTCACGCACTCCCCTCTTGTAATTCAACCGCAAAAGTTTCACAAACCGGTCACGCATGATGATTGAGGATGATCACGTGATCCAAGCGACTAGGCGGCAATCGAGCCAGACAAATCCTAGCGGAAGAAACAGGAGAATAGAGCGGATCGAATGCGACGAAACTCCAGTGTTGCTTTGCATGGCAGCCGGTCGTTCACCTGATGATATTCACGCAGAAATTTATAACATACGAATTTTAAAAAACAACACAAAAAAACAAAATGACGTAACTATAAAGGGGCTGGAATAATAAGTAAGAAAACAAAAACAAAACACTATAAATAATAAGATGTAAACCTTGGAGGACGTGAAGGGTGACAGATGCCGGGTCAGCGTTGGACGGCGTGCACGAATATTTGCCCGAGTCGGAGAGACGGACTTGGCGTAGTAGCAGCGAAGTCGAAGTCACCGGATTTGTCTTATCCGTCACGATGGCGACGCCGCCTCGTGACGAGTCGTGTCTCAGCTCCTTTGACAAATAAAAGAAGAAAATGTGTATTTATTCTTGATGTTAAAAGAAAGAGGCACGAACTAGCTTGCTCGTTATATATGGTGCAAAGTGAATATGGGAAACATCAGCATTCAACCGTGTGACATCGTCCGTGTACAATGGGGCAAGAAATAAAAATAAAAGGACGTGAAAAGGATGGGAAATAAAAAGGCGAAATTCGCTAGGAAAGAATCCGTCAAATGTCAGATTTTGGCGACGATAATATGCAGAGTATTTCGGTGTCTGAGAGGAGTGAAAATGACCGAGTGGCTTTCTAGTATGCAAAGTATCCGATCACGTTTGGATGATTAGCCAAAATATCGGGCAGGAAAGAAAAAATGACACGACAAAGAATTTCACGTAAAGTTTCCCGATAGAAACATTTTCTTTAAAAAATAAAAAAAACAAAAAAACGATTCATTATTCAACGCTTACTTGATCGTGATGATGCCAAAAGACGTACTCTGGAGGTTCAGGGCTGAACTGGACGATACAAGTCAGATTGACATGACTGCCCACATCGACGTGGAACTCGGGACCGCCCAAAATCACCGCCTTGGGAGCTGGAAGCGTTCACAGAAGATTTTTTGTTTTCGTTTTGTTTTTGTTTTGTTTTTAATGCAACAGTACAATATAAACAAAGTCGATTGGAAAGGCAAGCAGTTAAAAAAAAAAAAGTTAATTTAAAAGAGAGAAAGAAATGAACAGTGATCTGCTCGTTTGCGTAATAATAAATTATTTTTTGAAAAACGAAATAATGAGAATTTAATGATGGAAGTCATGGGATGTACTTCAATCAAAATGTGGTAGACGAAAGTAGAGAGAAAGAGACAGAGAGAAAAATAAATTATTGTAAGCGCAAGAAAATGAAAGTGATTCTCTTTTCAATAGAGTAACAGCAAAAGTGGCAACCATAATAACAAAATGGAACTCAATGAACTCAAATTACGGTACTGGGCGTGATTCTTTTTGCCTAGTTTGGAAGACTTTGATGCGGTGGCCGCGTGACCCTGATCACCAACGGGACTGTCATCTACACATCAACAGAAATATTAAAAAAAAACAAATGAAAAGGGGGAAAAAAAAAGTAACTGAAAAGTTTGCTGTTTGCTGAAAAAGAAATGAAAGAAATATTGACAGTAAAACATAAATAATAAAACAAAAACGTAAGAAAAAAAAAATAATAAGCAACTATACATCAAAGCGAGAAAAAAAAAATGGAAATAACGAGCGGGAGAGTCTTAGTCTGTCAGACACAGACAAAAAAAAAAAAGTAGAACTATAAAATTCTTACACACCCTAAAAAAATAAGGAGTCGACATTAAGGGGATCGTAACGATCGAGCAATAAAAGTAAATCAAGAAAAGAATATTGCAAAGCCAACAAAACAAAAAGAAACGGTCTTTACATGTTTCATGGGTGCGTATCGCTTCATACATAAATAAGTGCACGCGACCCTGCTGCATTATACTTTATGGCGATTGTCTTTTTTTTTTTTTCTATACAGAAACTAGTTGGCACCGTACATTAACTTTGAGTAGATCGCCGTTAATAAAAAATTGTTTACTGTTTTCCTAACCACCATTTTTTTTTCCAGCTTCCCCTTGTTTTTGATGTCCTGAAAATGATCAAGATTTAAAGTTAACCTACGAATCCAAATTCTCCGTCTCCTGAAGTTTAATGATGGCTAAAACACGCACACAAATAAAAGACCGAATCGCATTCATCGTGTAAAGACAAACGCAATCCTTTTGCCCAGCCAAAAAATCAAAAGACCTCTCACTAAATTCGGTTTTTTTATTTCTATTTGTTATTTGGGTGATAACTTTCCTTCTCTTTTAATATATTTGATCCGCAATACGACACGTCACCCTGCCTGCCATCCGGGATAATGTGATAACCTTTATTTCGGATACTTTTTGCGTTTTTCGAATGCAGTTGAACACACACACAGTCAGACCGTCTACAATAAATTTTGAAATGGCCTTCTGGCTGGGGCAAAAAATGGACGTGAGTGTCACGACCTTAAAGAAAAGAAAAAGGCGGAAACGCGCGAGCAACAGCCGACAGTTTTGTTTCCTTGCTGGACGGCTTATAAATTGGAGAAGAAGAAGAAGAAAAAAAGAGAATGTCTCTTTCCTAATGCAGTGTGATATATTGATTCTATCCAGTCCAAGACTTACGCCGATGGAAATAAATCAAAAACTACTTGTCGATATCACGTACTTTATAGGAGCGATGAACTAACAAGTTCAATGTAAAATAAAAGATATACTCACCGACGACATTGAGTCGAATGAATTGACTGCGATGCGGTTGGAGTCGACACTTGACACTCATACAATCCGGCATCTCTGGCCTGCGTGAATTTGATCTGCAATGTCCAGTCCTCTGTCGGCCGGGACTTGACGATAGTGAACCTCTGGTCGGACGCGTACGTATATCGACCCACTGTCAGGATGTGAACGTCACGATGCCGGATCCAGCTCACCTTTTTCGTGAAAAATAGAAGAAGAAAATGATAGCAGGACGTTGGTGTCGGTACATGATGCGTTCATTATTCATAGTATGGCAACGAGCTGGGCGTTCCGACAGAAAAAAGATGGTGGCCATGTCCTTCTACACTCGACTCGGCGAACGCGGCAGTAGGATTTTAAAAAGACGTTTGCCCCTCTTTTTATTCGATTGCGCGGCTGACGAAAATGAACAAAAAAGGCAGATCTATGAGGGTTCGCTCTGACATCTATGCGCTGCCACATCTTGTAAGTGACGTCGAAAAAAAAGACATTTTTCAAAATAAAAAAACTTGTTCGTTCTTTTTCTTTTGCAGCCAAGATGGCGACTTTTCTTGGAAAAAGTGAATGAACAAAAGAAAGGGGAGACAACCTCCTGCAAAGGCATCAAACTCATTTTTGTGTGTGTTGCTACAGCTCTGAATAGATAGGAAATGATGCCCAAGTATTACCTTTTTTCTTTTAGTGCCTACTTCAACTTGACTTGTTTTCTTGTTAACCACACGATAAGACGCACAGACGTCGTATTGGCATGTGCAAGCGTTATCGATCCCTTCTAGAACTAAACAACTTCTTGATTTCGTCACGTAGACATACTCATCTCCCCACTTATACAAATAATTTGTTTAGTTTTCTTGTTTTCAAGTGTCTTTACATTCGTCAAAGTCAATTGAAAATGTGATTTAATCTTTCAATCGGTGATATCAATCTCATTTTTAACCACAGGGGTCAACTGGAACTCACTTTTGTCCCGGAGAACTATGTCATCCTCACCGTACCTCCAATAGAAAGAGAAATGCCACGACAGCCGTCTAAGAATCAATACATTTTTCACGTTTTTCTTTTTTTTCGTAAGAGGATGTTGTCGTAACTAGTGAAGCGAAAGCAATTCGACCCTCCAGGTACATCCGTCAGCCAACGATGAGGTTATCTGTTGAAGAAGAAGCCTACCCTCAAACGACACAGCAGCGAGCCAAGGTTAACCTCTAAGATTTTTGTTGCCTTGAGTGAGTGGCACTGAGAAAAGGCTCCCCTTTTAATTGGATCGAACATGATCCGCTCAAGTCCCCTTGACGTTGTACACACAACACCCATGTGTGTGTACATACTGGAATTTGATTTTTTAAAAAAAGGAGATATACAGAGCCTGTTATGATCGACTGGCAACGTAAGACACAACTTACGCCATATCCTTAAAAACAAAAAAAAATGTAACAAGAAAAAGAAGAATCAAAATGAGAATAAAGGCCTTATCGTTTGGGTTACACTGTGGCCACTAAATTAGCATCAGGCGATGTGTAAAAATCGCCGTTAAGAAAACATCCGCTTAATGCTTTCCATAGTGGTTGGTTCGTCCCCTTTCTACAAGAGAAATTTGACCCGGTTAGCTGGGGTTCACGATATTGCACTAGAGAAAAAGGAATGGTTCATAGATTTAAAGAATGGCCAATCAAAAGCGATAACAATCTCCTTTGGGCTGGACGGGATGCCCCAAAGCGTTGGCTATTCCGCAATCTCGAGAAAAATAATATAAATAAACAAAAAATGGGATGTGCTCTATAAATAAATAAAGGTCGTTTCTGCCCACTTGTTTTCACGAGTTGGTCATTTGTTCGGCTAGCAAAACAAGTCGAAAGTTTTGGGAAAAACATAAATAAATACTAACCGTTCGGTTGCCAAGGTAACGGACACGGCAGTGCAAATTGGCAGTTCGACCGACGAGGACAGTCACGTTGCGTTCAGTTGTCGGATCGAAAAGTGGACCAGACTCGCTCCCGGGACTGCCTGCAGGGCCGCTCTGATGCTCGTCCGCGTTGGCCGAATCCAATCCCATCAAACCCGTTGACAGGTCCATCTGTGACGGAGTGGCTACGTCGTTCAGTTGCTCTTGTTGCGGATGCTGCTGCTGATGGTAGGGCTCGTCGGCCTGAGCCAGCAAAAGTCCGGCTGCATCCAAAAAGGGAAACGATTTGTTCGCTTCCGTTTTCTGCTCGATGGCCGCTGTTGACGCCACCGTCGCAGCTGCTGCTCCTTCTTTTCGTAAATCAATTAAATAAACGTCGTCAGAAACATGGAATAATCACGCGTTTTTCTTTCGTAATCTACAGCGCCCAATCCATCAACTTCCAACGTGATATTAAATTTAGCCGCCCTTTTCTGAGCCAATATCAACAATTCTTTTACATTAAGAAACACGTGACGTGCAGATATTTTGGCCGTGGCATTCGTGTTTTATCGTTTACAATTTATAAACAAAAAAGCGAAGCCTGCAACTGACGTAACCTTGCAGAAATGAAAGGATTGCGTCTAGTAGTAGACGTCCAATAGCCGTACGCACTCGTCACGACACACGTAACCATTTTTCTTTTTTTTTAGAGTCTCTCAAGTCAATTGAATATGCGACTCAAAGACGAGACACAGCTTCTTCCTCGAAATATTCCGAGAAAACTAAATGCAACGTCGCATTCGCTAATCCATCGTACCGTTTCTCCTCCGACGCTTCTTGATTCGATTCCGCCAAGTTCTATCGTGACAGTCTCAAACGTCATCTCACTTTTCACCTTGCGGCATTGGGTCTGACGCAATTTGACAGATACTCTCGGTATCCATCGCACATCCGTACGTACATAATCAGTGGAAAGCGAATCCCCCTCTTGACTGTTGAAAACTACTTGGCGCAGGCTATAAATGGACGGTGCGGAGTATGCAAGTCATAACGGATATACGGACATCCCAAGCCATTTTCCTACACGGTATCACATGACAAGGTAATAAGAGAATCTCAGACACAAGTCAATCAAAAAAGAGGCCTGGAATCATCTTAGCCTTGTTAAGATTGACGTCATATAGTCTAATAATGTTCATAGTTAGACCGGAGAGCGTTCGGGTACGTTTTTTTTTTAAACATTATTATCGGTTGTTTATGTCGTTTGATATTATCCGGAAGCTTGTTTCTTATTATTTAAGTTTTTCCTTGGACGTGCCAGAAACGACGTTCCATCTTTTTAAAAATGTATTGTATTACATTTGCTCTTTTGCCAGCAGTGGGGCCCATTGTTGCTTATTGTGTCCTTGGTTTTCAAGTCACTGCACGATCGTCCGCCATCTTTTTTCTCTTCTTCTATTAAGCTCCTTTTTATTTTGTATTTTCTCGCTTAAATAAGACGTAAATGACAATGCGGAACGCTACGCTTTAATTCAGTTTCTGCTCAGTTTTTATATGTGCTGGGATCCACTATATACTCGCATCACGATGCATCTGGAATTTTATCTCGCGGCCGCTACTCCCGCCACACGGACGTATCACGCGCGGGTTTTCTTTCATCGACCTCTTGCCGCCCCCCAGGCTCTATGCATACAAAATAGATTCAAAGTTTGATGTCGATCTGCTTAATAAACATTTTTTTCTTTTCTTTTCTTTTTTTTTACATATTTAAAAGTGAGAGAATATCAGCCGAAAGTGAGTGTGCGCATACGTATGTGTCTACAGGTAACTCAATGTGCGTGAAAGCGAGAGGGTGGAATTAAATGATGCAAAGATTCGATTGTTTCCAACTTCAAAAGATGTTGCATTCGTTTCCTTCCCGATCTTTTTTTTTCCTAGCCTTATTTCGTTTCATTATTATTATCGAAGCTCTTGCTTAATTGGTAAAGTGATACTCGAGCTCTCTACCTACCATCACTCTTTCACTAACTAAATTAGCCATTTTTTTTTGTTGTTTTAATTCCCTTTTATTTACTTTATTTTTCGCTCTTGTTTTACGACAGCTCCCCCGCTCTTGAGAAAAGGTCTTAATGATCAGAGAGTGCACTTTGGTTTAGACTCTCGGATTACAGCGCTTCCCGTTTTCCGTCCATTCGACAATGATCATTCCAAGCCAAACTCTGATGTAGCTTGCTTCTTCAAACGAAAGCTGCCAAATGAGTAACCCATTATCTGAAAATATGGGGAGGAAACACGACGCGAAATTATTAAAGATATCGATCAAAAATGTCTAAATTTACGCAGAAAACTAAATGCCCGTTCGTGACTTTGGCCAACGGCTGTCCGATTGGCCACAGTCTCGTGAATGACACATAACAACAACAAATAAAACTTTAAATTTTGGAAACTTCATCTCTCTATTTCTGCATAAACTCTTGTCCATTTTACTCGGAATGATAGCTTCTCCCCAAAGAAAAAAGAGGATTGAGCACGTCATCCGCAGACGTTCTAAGATGACACTTTGTGTCAGTCTCCAGAAGGGCGGGGCTCGTGTACACAACTACGTCAAACATATTGTGAGTGTGCGAGTCTGGAATTAACTGCAACCAAGGGCAAATGAAAGAGTCTTGGAAGAAGCTAAACTGCATTCTAAAGACAAATGCCCTAAACTTGCAGACTCTACTTCATCCATAAACGTTTAATATATGTAAATGTGTGTGTGTGTGGGGAACAGTTAACTGCAAACTAGTCAACATCTGCATACAAGAGCTCAATCATGTTAGTTGAAATAAAATTTTTAAAAGCGGGATGTCCTCAAGTTTAAGATGCTGCTCTATAAACTACACTTAGTATGTCTTCGGGTGGAGAGGGGTTAGTTAAGTTTCTCTCTTTTCTTGGCAAGTGTTCCACACCAAAGGACAATAGCCAATCAATTGGATGAATCCAATGAGGCGCATCGTCCTGGCAAATAGACACACGGCCTGGAGTAGGTTCAATTTCACTGGAGCCTCTCGTTCTCCCACATTATAATTTCCGCCGCTTCTTCACTATCAGAGGCGATAGAAAAACAAACGATCCATGTGTGTGTGGGGAAGGGGGTGTGAAAAAAAAAAAAATTGTTGAATAAACATGGAAGCCACAGACCGCGGGGAAATCGATGGCGATCGATTCCTCCTTTTTTTCGTACTGATGGCCCACACACACAAACACACACAGAGAGAAAATGGCGTCATTCCAAAGTAAACGTAGAACCGTGAGACCTTTCAAAGTTCGCACTACGAGCTACAAAGACAAAAAAAGGAAGCTGACAATTTGCTTCTCTCTGACTAACAATAGGAAATTGCAGGAGCGGAAAAGGAGGGCGACAAAGTTTTACGGCGAGGAACAACGTTCGAACGGATCGATATCTCGCCCGCCGCGAAAAATCAACACGCAGTCAATAAAGTGTGGACAAAACGCGAGAATGACAAACTGCCGCAAAATCCTTAACGAGAAAAGGAGATTGTTGACATACCTCGCCAGAGAGACGTCTGAAAAACGACGAAAAAGACGCACAGCGGCGCTAGAGTGCTCTTGCTCATCACTTGGTGTAAGAGTGTCTTGTTCCTCATTCTCCTCATATCGTTGGCCCGATGCGCTTTCTTCCAATTGTATTCAAAATGTGGGCGGAGATCTACACTGCCCCAACTTGTTTGTCTGATTTCTTCCAGCGATGATTATCTTTAAAGGTCCGTTGGGCACAAGTCGGTTGAGATTGCTTTTGCCCCTTCTTTCTTGATCCGCAATCTGTATAAATAGAACAGAGCCAAAAATGTTAGCAACACATTCAAGAAAAGGAGTCTCGTAATAGGCGCAGATGCCAAATGTTGATGTAGCTCAAAAAACAAATACGGCCAAGTAAAAATCTCTCGGCTAAATACTTTCGACGTCATTATCTCAATCATCGACATGATTCAGGCGGTGCTGCCCTATTCAAACGGTTCGTCGCCAATTGTTAAGTATTATGGACCTAGCGTCAGGACACGGCAGTAGTTACAATCATTCAAAAATAAATAAATAAAAACAGCTAGTTGGATAGGGGGGGCAAAGCGGACGAACTCGTAAGCCATCATCTATTTCCAACTTGCATAATGTAGCGGGACACGCTGTGAGACAGTTAACTATTTCACGGAGAGGAAAAGATGACGTCAAAAACGAAATTTTTCTACCGCCATGTTCATATTATTAGAACCGGCTGGCAGGGCAGGTCTTTACAAAGAAAAACCATTTTCGCCTTGTTCTCTCTTTCTCTCTCTCTCTCCGTGTGTGTGTGTGTGTGTGGCCAAAAATAGGCTGTAGCTTTAAAAACAAAAATGCCCAGCCATAGTGACTGTGTTCTTGTAACGTTGTCGACCGCAAAAGTCGACTCCATTACGATAATTAACGCCCCCTTTCTACGGAACGGAGGAGGTGGTGTCCATAGGTCAGACGGACCGAGACATCCACCGCATCGTTGGGCACGCAGATAATAATATATTTAAAAAAAAATACATCGGAAAACTGGCTCGAGAATCGCATGTGCCCTTCATAAAAATAATAAAAAAGGCCAGCCAAATCACGCGGTACCGCCCGTTTCCAGTTGATATTTGATGCATCGCTTCTTATTTTTGTTTTTTTATTATTATTGAAATGTGTACACGGCAGTTGATTTGCATAATGGACTCGTATACTTTTGATATCATTCGAAAATACGAATTTTCCCCCCGCATTTCCCTCCGATCGATACACAAGAAATGAGTTGATTATTTTAGAAATCGTACGTAACCGATGCGCAAGGTAGATCGGGAGCGAATGAAATAAAAACAAGAAAATGGCATGACCAACGCAATTCCTTAAAGCCCCTCCCCCCCCCCAAAAAAAAACCTGGGCTCTTCTCCAGGAGTATGACGAGAAGAAAAAATCCCAACAAAGGATATTTTGGCACGACGACAAAAGAAAAAAAAAAAAGAATCTTATATACACCACACCACCGTATCGATGTAACAGCGCGAGTGGAGGTTGCTCCCGTTCCCCACTTGAATTCGAGTGTGTGTACAAGGACCGGATTCGATTTCAAATGCCCAGGGCATCGCGGCCATACTTTTAGCTCGACGCACAGCAAATGTATACACATAGGTTTCGTTGCGAGGCATAAAGATTCTTTTTTTCTCTTGAATGAAAAAAAAAAAATTGGGAAATGGGAAAACAGTAAAAGCAAGAGAAGTCAAGCGTTTTAAAGGCATCGTATACTTTCTCGGGATGATCTTGAACGAAACTGTGCAAACGGAGGGTATTTTTTTGGCTCTCTCGTTGTCTTCCTCCGGTCAAACAAAACACTCGAGTTCCACGAAAAACTGCTTTTCTTCTCCTGGAAATCTGTATAAAGAAACCCAATGGACCTCGAGAGCCATTCTTGTCTGATCGGAATGACGTGGATTCAAGTCTCTTTCACTTTATACGACAGATATAAAAATATACAGACGGTTCGGTTGCCCGTAGAGATGAAAAAGGAAAAAAAAAAAAACGATTGCATTTTATTTGATGTCGTTTATACTCATCCTCGTTGGGACCAACTCCCTCGTATTGTCGTAAGCATCTTATTGCTTCTTAAAAAAAAAACAGTAGGCAAAAGGGAATGGTTGTTGATCAGAGTTGCCACGTTTTTCTTTGTTACGAGATCAACATACAATCGATAACTTTGAAAACAAAATCAATCCTTTTGTCTATTCAATCAATTATGAATTTCTTTTTGGCCAGTGTCGGATTTGTTGGTGTAATATATTGACACGAGGGGGACGGCGGCTAAATGATCGAGTCGAACCGCAAAGAGAAAAACAAAAGCACAAAGAAAAATTCTTTCTTACAAGGAAAACGTTTGTTTAAATCGTCAGTTTCATATTCATTTAAAAAACAAAATGGCCGTATCGTCGAATAGAATCACTTAATAGCCGACATCTAAAAAACTACGTAACCTTTTTTGCGAAAATAGAAAGTTTTTTCTTTCTTTTCCCTATTGCAATTCTGTGCAACAAAAGAAAACTTTTGCTCGTAATGTGCCATCATCCAACAAGAATGGCTGACTAGTTTGTACGGTATCTTTTGCTCGAGGCCGAGTAGCTAGGGTTTGTATACGCTGGCGAGTATTTTTTCTTTTTCACTCGAAAGCTGAGCGGATAGAGCAAACTGCAAACACAGTTTGAACAATCTCAGCTGGGCTCCCCAAACGAGATAGAGTCCCGTTGTTCCCTCGGCAACGTCGGACTGCCAGAAGGGCCTCTCTTTCGGCCAAACTGCACGAAAAGCAAACTCTATTCGAGGATAAACACACAAGACCGTAACTGCAAGCGGACGATGAGAGAGAAACCCTCTTGGTTTGCCTTTGCTCCATTTTCTAACTTGTACAAACGTTATTTGCTTATCAACTGTTTCATTTCATGCTGATTCAGTTCCCAAATAACAATGGGCATCAATTTCAGTCCCCCTTTTAACTAACCGGAAAATATCTCAAACAAAATGTGGGTTGCTAAAGTGAAGCCAAAAGGTCAAGATCTCATGTTGTAAGGATTGGACCTTTGCGCAAGGATAAGTTCAAATGTCACTTGTAAACGTATCACGGCTATAAAAGTACTTCACCCACATCTCCCGGAAAGAATGGCAACGGCGCCAGTTGATTGGCCCGTAAAAGAAAAAGAGGGGGGCTTTATATACCACACCTCCCATCATTGCGTTTGAGTGTGATGGCAGTTCATAACGGCCGTCTTTGGACGAAAAAGATATACGATTTCCAAGGAATGGACAATACGCAGAGACACACAAAATCCTCGCTGACCGTTTTCATTTCCTGTTCGACCTGCAGCCACTTCCGCTCAGCGATTTCGTATTATTAGACATTGGACTGTGATATTTAAGTACATCGAATAATATCTGAATGGAATCGAATTTGGCCTACAATCGGACGTTAATGCGTTCGATGGACGGACGCAATTTTCTATTCAAGTGGGGAGAGAAAAATGTGCAAAAATCCGTCGTCCCATTTTAAGTTCCATCTTTTTCACTTTAGAATTTAGTAGTTACACTTGGCTACGCAATCGGCTCACGAAGCTTTTATATCACAAGGAGCACTTGCAGCACTTCTAGAGAGAGGGGCTCACAATTTCCCCCCGTTTCAATCCTTAGAAACATCACCCAAACAAACTTGTATATTTATTTTTTCTTGAAATATTTCAAATCTTTAATTCCCTTTTCAAACACTTATACGTACTTGCCTCCGTCTGGTTGAATGAGGCAAAAAAAAATAAAAAATGGACCCAATGGAGGCCATTTCTTCAGTCAGGTGGAATGTCATCGAAATAAAAAGCGAAGACGGACAATAGAAGAAAGTCTGGTGCTGCACCAATCCTCTTATATATATACGTCGTGCGCTAAAGCCAAGATAAATAATCTGCTCAATTTTGTTGTAACCTTCATTTTTTTCCCTGTCATATTTATTCCAATGGAAAATAAGCAAAAATTCAGTTTTCCTCATTTCAACTGATGCCCCCCCATCATCCAACTTGTTCTTTAAAGGGCAAATGTGAATAAATGCACCGGCCCACAGACGCACGTAGAGATGTATCGATCGATACATATGTATACATACATACATCCACACAGTGTATTATGTAAATTGAAGGGTGGAGTAGAAGAGGATGGGGATTAGAACTGAAATATGTCGTCGGGAATTTTTCCTCAAACGGGGGATTCTCTCTGTGATGTTCTTCCGCCAAGTCGACGGGTTACGGTTCGTTCGACATCGTCTGTCAGCCTCAAAGAAAGAGGAACCTGTCGAGCTCTTTTTTTTTTTTCAAATACCGAAAGGAAGAACTGAAAAAAGAAATACTCTTGCAGAGGGAAACGTCAAAAATAATGAAATGAGATTCTATTTTTTTACTCTTTCGTTAGAAAAACCAACGAGACAAAGCGCAGCTCAAACAAAGGTCCAAGTTTCTCTCGTTTCATTTGTCTCCGATTGCTTCATAGAAAACAATGACACACAAAAGGAAAATCGTTTAGCGAATCTAGTCACACACACACACACACAAAAATCCCGTCTTTATCGATTGCCAGACGAGCTCGTTTCGTGCGAGTCGCAAAAATCTACACTTGTTACGCACAGACGGCAGCTAAAGCCAAAAACAGAGACAGCCTCTGCCGACAGTTTCTCCGAAAATTGGAAAAACAATCAAGAACAAAAAAAAATCGCCCCCCTTTTTAAAAATAAAAACAATAAAAAAAAACGGGCCAGTGAGTTTACAAAGTGTGGTTCGACAGAAAAAAAAAAAGAAAACACCTATCACAACCGAAAGGAAACCACAGGAAAAAGAAGGGCGTTTGGCACACGCCAATCGAGCTGCCACAAGTCATCGAAAGTGGCGACGAAAGAAAGAAAAAAAACTTTTGTTTTCCTTCTTTTCCTTCCTGTCGAGTTTATTGTGTTGTTGTTCCTTGTTTGCACTGGCCGCCTGGCCCAGCACAAATGTCTTTTTGGCTGGACAGCGCACTACTGACGGCGACTCATTGTCACCGACGTCCAGGATCAACAAAGTGATAACCTAACGACACGCATTGTTTCTTTGTTGCTGTACACGACAGGACTCCCAAGTTTTCCTCTTTTTTTTTTTCTTTTTATGTTTGTAAGAAAAACATCTTAAAAACGGCAACAATAAGAGTGTACAACAAGATCTGGTTGGTTGCCAAAACCTACAAACAGACAGCCCCTGTTTTCCCTTCTCCCGACGTTCCCTTTAATTTTTGACGGATCTTTTCAAGTTAATTGTAGACGGTGTCTTTGGTTGGAAACCCGAATTTAACTGAATTTTAAAAATGCCCATGAGAAATTGAGGACATTGGGAGCCAAAATAAAAAAAAGATGAGGCCAATAAATCGATACATTGTAAAAGCGAAGAACCAAATTCTTAAAATCAATAGATCCTTCAGTTTCTCGATGGTTTCATTTTTCTGGCTGGTCTTAACTTTTCGCATCTCGGCCCCATTGTTGGAAATCAAAGTTCAGTTCACTTTTTCAGCCAGAATTTGACTCACAAAAGTTACAAAATAAATGATGGATAGTTGCAAACTACAATCATGTCTATACGGTGCCTATCGAACTCGCGGCCGTTAGCTAGTTGAAAGAAAAAAACCTGTTATCAATTTCAAGCATAAACTTTTCAAAGAAAAAGAAAATATTTAAATTTACAGTTTTTTCTTTTTCTTCAAGAGGGAGGAACCCGACACAAAGTCGAGGATGAAAGGGAAACGCTATCATCACAGAACACCAAGAGAGCGCTAATTGAATTTGCATTCAGCATCACTATGATGCCTCTCGAGTTATAACAGGCAAAAAGAAGTGTGTGTGTGTGTATTCTTCATAACACAAATTGTGTCTGGTGTATAATAACGAGGCCGCCCTTATTTTTTGGCCACCCACACCTAGCGACCCTTTCTTTTGTAAACATATCTGACGCTTGGACGGGTTGCACCATCGTCACGAAAACACAGACCCAAAAGAGTTTTGAGAGAGAGAGACGCCCAAAGCCTATTACGCGCTACACCTACCCGGCCATATACGAAAACTCACGAGTGGACGCCTTCGGGACACAACAGACGCATTAAATAGAGTTTAAGTGTATACGTATACAATATATACGGACGCATTGTGTAATTAGTTCTTCAGTCATGCGGATATCGCACTCATTGCGATGCTATTTAGATATGAAATGCGTCGAGCGCGCTACCGTGATTACTGCGTCATACAAATTGACAAGTTAATAATTTCAACGCATCAATAATTAGGAATTTCTCTAGAAGATGAAGCACCACTCACGCGTGTACCTCAAAGTCTTCCAAGAGAATGGCAGGGTGAAAACAGAAAAAAATAAAAGAAAAAGTTGTTGAACGACGCGCGACACACAAACGAATCGTGAGCGAAAATTGGTGAGAGATAATCACGCTCGGGTTGTGTCAACTCATTATACAGCAATTCAAAAGGGTATCAAGGCGTGGCTTTTGCCACCACCAACATTAGCAATCAACTGTTTTCGCTACATAATACGTGTGTCATGTAGGACATTGGCTAAATCAGAGAACTCCCCGGCTCCGTCGTATTACAATTTCCTTTGGCTGGAATCAAACGCGCGGCATTGATCTTCTACGCGCACCATCTCACGAGTAAATAGTTTTACTTTAAATGTTTCTCAGTCAAATAAATACAACGAACGGGGCAAATGTACGACGACAGAAACCCGACAATTGTGAGCGCAAGAGAAGAAGGAAAAAAAAGAGATCAAAGGAAAAAGGCCAAAAAGCGCAGAGCTAAATATATTTATATACCCCCCACATTCATATGTATATATAGAGAAAGAGAGAGAGAGAGAGGTAGTGAAGGAAAGGGGGAAAAGCTTAACCGACGGGCGAGAAACCGGCCAAGAGAATTGCGGCAACGCCGAACCTCCACTGCAAGAAGAACTAAGCCCTCACGTAAGCCGCAGCAACCGTATCGCTGTCACCAATCCTTCTTTTCACGTCGATCCATTTCCCTTTTTTTTTTTCACGCTGCTGTTGCCTTTTTTTCTTTTCACGGGCCTGTAGCTTCTCATTATTGTTAGACTGTCTCAACGCACAGAGCTTCATTTACTCCTTTAATAACGATTACGTAAGGTTCACGAGTTTTACGGAGACGACACCTTCTTTTTTATCGTGTGGGTACCGCGCACTCACGTGCACGATGCGTGGCCTTTCATTGCGCTCTCTAAGGACGCATCCGTTGTTTCTCTCGTTGCTAGGGAAACACGACCAAGACACTAGGCTTCGCATTAAAACAGTGCGATATGGTGATGCTTTTTCATAAGAAAACTATCCATCGTTTCGTTATTTTAGTTTGATTTTTTTTTAGGGGGGGAGTCTGATTGGAAAATGGTTTCCGCAATGGAAGTTGATAGATGCAGATGCTTGTATGTCTCTTGCCTACGCTCCCTTGATTAACTTCATCAAGGAAGACGCTCATCGACGTCAAGGCGTCGTGCTAGGCAACACGGTAAAAGAACGTTTTTTTTTTAAACGAGTCGATAACAAGAAGGAAACGGAAAGAAAATGAAGGCAATAAACTTCGTTACCAACTTGTACGATTGATTGGCGAAGAATTTGGGTCCCTTGGCAACAAGTGCCGCTTTGATTATCAAATCGATTGATAACTCGGTTTAAAAAAAAAAGGGGGGAAAAATGTGACGAAAAAATTGTGATGTCGATAATATCCTGTCAACATTTTCGTTCACGGAGTCTTCCGTCCAAGAACAATAAAAAGCCCAACACATTTGCGGATATGCTGATGTCAGCCGGTTCATCTTGGCTATGACGGCTAAGATCTTGGATCGTAACTAACAATTCCCTTATTTTTTTTTTTGTGTGTGTGTGTGTGTGTGTGCTTTCATGTTATGTCCAGAAGATGACAGGTCTGAAAAAGAATAAATCCATCATCATCCGCCCTTCGACAAATGAAGGAAGAAAAAACAAAAATCCTCTGGCTTATGTATAATATTGAGCTGAAAACGCTGTAACATGTGTTGTTTAAGATAAAATAGAATCTTCGATACAAGAGGTGTGCATCAGAGGAATATGAGATTATTGGGGAAGACAGGCGCATATCACAAAAAGAGATCAAACAAATGTCCGAAAAGAATTGCTATGACAGCATGGCACGCAAGAGAAAGCATCCGGAAGAACGGAGAGCCACAAGAGAAAATGACGGATGGCCGCTATTCCTCTATAGACAACAAGAAGAAAAAAAAATAAAAGAATCCCCACATGATCCGCGTATCATGGACAGTAGAATGGCTAGATTTGCGCAACAAAACATTGTATCAACGGTATTTATTGAAATCTCTCTACAACGCGCAATCCTTTCAACTATCCGTTTCCAAACCACAACACGCTCGTTGGTATTTATTTTTGCAAGCCGGATTTTCATTCCGTCAATATGAGATCCGTTTTCTCTTATTCGGATGGGCTCTACGACGTGAACCGTAGACGGGAAGGGAACAAATTGCATCTTTTCGATATGCGCCAAAAAAAAAAATAAAATAATAGCGTCAATTTTCTCTTTTGCTCGGCTCACGAGGACGAAACTGGGCCTCGTCAATATATGCAGAGCGTCTATCCACTTACAATGTATATACATCAGCCTTACATTTTGCCACACCTCCAAGGCGGATCTAACAACAACAAACAGAAAAATGTTTGCACTCCATCATTGGAAAGCCAAAAAGAAAATATGAGATCGCACTATATTCGTGTCACGAAGCACAACATTTCGTCGGCCCCTCAAAGTGCTTTTTGTTCGCATCAGTCTAACTGTCGCAATAAGACGCGAATGTTTGACTTGTTTATAGATCGCTTTACTTTCCCTCTTATTATATCGCACAGGCCCACATAAATGAAACTAAATCAAAAAACCAGAAAGAATGCGTTTTATGAAAATATTTTGTCTCGTAGGGTTAACGAGTATATTATTTCCTGGTGACACAATGCGTTTCCTTCCCCCACATTTTTTGATTTGAAAAATCTCTACGTTAACTATCGATCGTGGATCCTAATAGAAAATGGGAGGGAAACGTATTTGAAAGCATTTTAAAAGAAAACCGTTAACAAATGTTGCTAAAAAAAGGGAGGGGAATGATGTAAATAAGAAATAAAACTCTTTACGTAAAGACAACGCCCTCCCCGTTTCCTTCCTTGCAGTCACACACCGACAGAATACACATCAACGCGCTCCGGTGCGCTCAATATGGCGATGCCAATCACATTGGCACTTTTCTTTCCTGAAGACGGGCAAACATAAAAAAAATGTCGCCCTTGGTAGCATAAGGTTCCTTCTCCAAAGATCAGGAGGCATCGAGTCTGTTATACTTATTCATTTCTTGTGAGCCATCTAAAATGGGGGGAAAATGTACTAATACTTTGTAACGGTGCACAAGAAATTGGGCTGTCTCGTATTTGCGTGGGTAGTTTGCGAAGCATTGCAACTTTCCTTTTTGGACTTGTCACCTGGGTTGCATGTCCCATTCTCCTCAACACAAAAATCCTCCCACTACCTCTACAATCCTCGATTTTTCATCGCAAGTCTGTAAAAGGTCAAAGTCATTTCATCTGTCGAACACCCAACAAAATCCAATCTCCTGTCTGAAATATATTTTTTGCCACATCCGAAAAAAACTTTTAAAAAAACTCGTGCACCTTGAAGTCGGTGCGAAATCTTGATGGTGACGAAGCACAAAACTGACAGCCTTGGAAAAGACTTGTTAGACGGATCCAATATGTAAGCTGCCAAACATGCACGGCAAACGTTCAATACGGATCTGAAGTTGTTATTATTCTAATAAACCAGCCCCGTATTGCTCAACTCTTAAATTTGACCGACTCAAATAAACAGAGGCACATTTCCAGTCGATCAACCAACTAAACCACCAAAATTGCTAGTCAGATAAAACAACGACGCTCAATAAATCAAAAGAGAAATACTAAAAAACAAGGTGATTCGTTACAAACGTTTTTATACGACGAGCCCAAACGATCCGCGAACTGATGCTTCCAGCAAACACATCCGAAAAGGCCAAGAACCATAAAAAATGTCGCTATTGTGCAAAGCGCGAAAAACCCCATCCCCTCGACAAAAAAACAAAAAAAAAAAAACTAAAAAAATGGAATGGATATCATAAAAGGACACACATAGAAACCGTGTGGCTGACACAGACTTCATATCTTAAAGCCGGGCGGGACACGACGGTGATACAAAATGTGCACGTCTATAAACTGCGCACGCAAAAGTTGAAATGAAGCATCAAAAAATGAATGACCTATACGAGCAAAAACCAACACGACTGCCAAATAAAAACAACCCCAAAAGACGAACCTTATAGATGTGAAACTATAAAGAGAAGGAAGCAATAAAAACACGAGCAACATTTCTCTGCGCGTTAGACCCTTTCGAGTCAACAAAGAACTGTTGGATGTGAGGGAAGCGTCCTCCAGCCTACACACGAAAAAAGTCTTGACGAAACGAATGCAGAAAAATGTGATACTAACGGAGAGATCACGTGTTAAAAGTGAAGCGCACCAACGCGCTCCAACGCATCCGTTTCCATCGTTAACAGAGAGGCAGATTCGGACGGAGGAAAAGAAACACTTTCGCCCATTTGCCCTGTTTGTCATCTTGTTTACCTAATGGCCTGGGCTCTTGAGATTATAGCGTAATTGCCTGATTACAATTGTTCGCGCTTTTGGACTACGCAGTCAATTAGAGACAAGGCACTAGTTTGCATACATCATTTGCATCAAGTAATGATCTAGAATTATGAATAGGCAACAGCGCAAAACATAAAGAGACGTACGATTATGATAAATGTGTACAGTTCATTCTGACCTGGTGTCAATGATCCGTTGAGCCAAAGTCCTTTCACATGATGATCCGCACCCGAGACTTGAGCCTCGTTAAATACATAAATCAACTGGGCCGACTTTTTCAAAGAGAAACTGTCCCCGGCAAATTACTTTTGGCACAGTTCAAGTCGTTTTTTTTATTTTTATTTTTTATTATTGAAGAAAACGATTGTTGTCACCAAAGACGGAATAAATCAATTAAAAACGGTCAGCAGGGATCATAAACGACAGTCCCGAAAAAAACAAACAACGAAAAAACTTGTTTGCAGAAATGATCGACGGTAACGACTTTGAAAACTCGCAAACAGAAAAACTAGGCAGAAAACAAATATCGAGAGCAGATCCTGCAGGAGAGCGACTGTTTGGCTCGACGTCAGCGACGGCACTGACGCCTACCGTCCCTACACTGTCTGACTTGACTCTGCCCCCCCACCAGCAAACCCAAAACCTCCCCTTTTCTTTTTTTTTTCGCCATTTCCCGAATAAAAACGCGCTTCGCTCCACGACTCTTCCATCAGGTTCCGTTTGTTATACACGTACGTTTATTCAGTTTTATGCGCTGCTTCGTCTTCCATCGTTCCGGTCCGTCCGCTACACACCCGATGCGCGTTTCTTTTTTGCTGTTGTTGTTTATTGCTTTGCCATCAGGAGCTGAAGACGATGTTGGTATGCGCGAAAGATCGGTTGCATTCTTTTGCCTCTACTTTGCGTGTGTTAATGCTTAAAAGCCTCTCTGGAAAGATATTGCGCATTTTGCTTTCGAACGTTTTCTTCGCTACGACTCCTTGCGTTCACTACTGTATTTATAGGTATACTCTATTCTATTATATGTAGCAAAGTTAATGTTGCAGACAGTTTCGACAATCGAATAAGGCGAACGGCAAAATCAAACAGAAAAAGAGAAGGACATACAGGAAATCGATTTTCCGCTGTACAAGGACGACAAACACACACAGTTGCGCGCTGTTGTTTTTGTAAATAATCAAACGGGTAATGACATACATAGGCAATGATTTTCAAATGTCAGGAACAGCTCTACATTTTTGTTGCAATCTACGTGTTTCCGCGATTGCATTTCAATGTCGTTCGCTTTTACGTCGTTTTTTTCTGCGCAAATGACGTTGAAGAGTTTCAAACAAAATTTCGGAAACAAGAAACAGAAGCGCAACTGAACAAGGAAGAATATCCGGAAAAGACCTCCTGCGTCCTGCTGCTCTAAACATCCTTGTTGACGTCTGTTTTTCTCCTCCCCTCTTTACGCGTTTAACCCCTGGGCCAGTTCACCTTTAACTTTACGTGAAACTACAACTCCGCTACAGTTAAACTCTCTCCTACTGCCTTTATTTAGTGGGGAAAAAAAGGGTGGGGGGCAACTCGAGAAAGCGTTTATGGGATTGTTGTCATGTTTTCGCGTTTGTTTCAAAAGTTACAACCGCCCAACGCGCGTTGCCCAGCATCGTTGTCTATCGAACAGAGAATATGCCACACACACACACACACAGAGTAGGTGTGTGTATAAGTAGTATACCGGCTGGCGTCTACACGCGTGTGTTCGAAAATGGGGAAAGAAGCAAACTTTCATATCAACAAAAGAAGAAAAACGGAGGACTCGTCGAGAGAGAGAGTGTGTGGCGTTTTAAGAATAGACACGCTGCTGACGCTGCCGGGCAACATATATATACTGCTAGTGTATATGCGCTAAAGAATGTTTCCCCCTCTCCGTCTTTTTTCCACATTACACAATAACGTATGGTAAAAGTCTCTTGCAGTTTTACTTCCGGAAGGCGGAAGAGAGAAAAAAAATGGGCACAGCAACAACAACAAAGGTTTGAGCATCTTGAATTGAAACTCGTTAAATAGTGAGGTTTAAAAATCAAAATACGCGTAAATTCAAAAAATTCGAATATAACGGGAGGCAAATGCGTCATAACGAGATCAATGCGCCGAACAAAAAAAAGCCTAATCGAAAATCATCTATTAAAAATTCGTTTCCGCCCCGAATATTGCGCAGTTTTTTTTTTTCCTCTCTCGTGCAATTACTATACGAAAATCAACACAGGCTTCATCGAAAAGCAATAGCCGACAATATTTAATATTGATTTCGCTTTGATTTTCGATCCATTGTTTTTCCCATAATAACGTCAAACGTATAAAAGCCTTTATGTATATAGACACAACAATGGCTTGGTGTCTTTCACATTGCCGAAGCGCACGTGAAGGCTATCCGAACCCTTGAAGCTAAATCAACATAACAGACGCAAGTATTGGTTTGCGCAGTTTGCGCTCTTCCCCTATATAGCTACTGATGCTGGATAAAGAAAAGTCTTGTAGCTCACGATGACTCTTTAGCCAACCGTAAAGGTCCTTCTTTTAAAGCGAAAATGCATTTTAAAAAAGAGGGGTGGGGGTGGGACGGGAGAAAAGAAGATAAGAGGCTGTACTCTCTCTCTCCCAAGTTGGACTTTTGGATGATGCGCGACCAAGCAAACTACAAGAACGTTCCTCAATTGTTTTTTTTTGTTTAGGGAGGGGCGGGATTCGGCATGCACAAAAAAAAGGGGGGGACACATTATGGTCGAGTCCATCACGAGGACGTGCGGGAGTCAAACATGGCAAAAGCATCCCGGTGTACTGTGTCAATTGAATTGAACTGCTTCTCTTTTTCAAACGTTGTTACGTGAACACACGGTCGTCAAACATTCCGGGAGATTGAAACAATTGCCAAAGATTAAACAAAAACGACGAGTGCATCGACTGCAGAGTACTCCGTCGTTGTCAAGTAAACTGTTTTTTTTTTTTTTCTTTTCTTTATCAAATAGCCTAGCAGCAGAGTACCCCAGATGCGGATAAACAAATTGAATAGTTCTTTTCGATCCAGATGTTGTTGGCGAATTTATATTCAATTCGATCTTTATACATGCGTCCCTCTTTAAGAGCCCCCTCCTCGACAGAAAAAAAAAAAGGAAGCTTGTAGACATGAATACGCTTTATTGCCAAATGCGCTGTCTGTGACGGGAAAGCATTTACCGAATCCAACATTTCAACTCCCCCTTAAAAAAAAAAATCAGACATTTCTTTATCTAGCCTTGAACTTGACCTCAAACTACCCATGCCAAAAACAGTGATATTCATTCATCTATGTAAAAAGCAGCCAGTCCGCACAAGTGCGGTTGACTTGGTGATGATGGTCAATAAATCAACAGAGAGACGGGCTGGTCCATTACTGTTAAAAAAAAAAAAATGAACCAACCAAACACTTGGACCGGTCGTGCCGCCAACCATGTCAAGTTTGCGCTGCGCACGATGCCATCAAATAACACACACACAGCAGCCATGCACACATAATATCTAAATTCCATACGGCGGCTCATTTTCCAAGAAGAAAAGAGAATGAATCAACTGAGCACGTTCAAGAGAAATGTCTTGTAGACAAACAAATTGTTGTTTGGAATTCAACGCAACTGCATCTGCAACAAAGATATGAATAGCCGTACACGTTGGCTCATAATGCAAATTAACTATCGGGAAAATAATAGGAGACCTTAATAGACAGCCAAAAGACGAACGCTGATTAAAAATGCATTTAATGAGTTTCTCTCTGAGAAAACTGGTACGAAATTCGGCAAAAATAATTTGGCTGCCTCTTCTTTGTTAAATCCGAATGAGGAATCGTACCCTTTCAATAAGATATTTATAGCTCAACGCTTGCCACTGGACAGCGCTCATCCATCTTCGCGCAAGTAGCGAATATGCATGAATTTATATCGCCTAAATTCAAGATGGAATCCCAGAGGAAACAGGACATCAGTCAACAAGAAAAATGAAAATGTGAAAATGTCCAACACGACTTCCCCCCCCCCTTTTCCTGATTAACAAAACAAGAAAAAAGTGCAAACAAAAAATAAATCTCTGAAATCGTTTGATTTTGACTCGGCTGGAATTCTAATCTTTCCAGTCGTTGTTTCAAAAGGAAGAAGAAAGATGTACATTAAGAACTCGCCGCTTCGTATAACAAAAGACAAACTTTTTATCTCATCCGGTTGTTTTTCAATGTCTCTCGGGTTATTATCTCCATGTGTGTATTTACTGAACATAATTCTCTCTGTTGATTCATCCCGCCCACTTTCAACAGCCTCCCTTTCTAAATGAAACGACACTACATGTCACGGCAAGGAAAAGAGAACGGGAATTTCTTTTCTGCTCGACGGCAATGATGGATGTGATAGGCAATAAATAATCAGTCTCTTCCATAAATGCCTGCTTTTTTGAATCTCCAATCCTCCCGCCTTATATTTTCCCTGGTTTCTCTCCCCCGTTAGCGTATAATCTTATCATTAGGTGCCGTAATTTCCCACATTTATTTCAGCTCAAAAAATTAAATCCACAGCGTGACGGTACATTAAACCCGACCAGTAATCAGTGTTACGCAACCCTCCCACGAGTAGATCACAATGAATTACTACGCAACCCAATTGATTGAAGGATTGTCACAAATTTCCCCACTCCCCCATAGGCGATTTCTTCTTCGCTGCGTACATAAACTCATCGCTGTTTTATCTTATGTGTTAGCCTGCAAGTTTATTTACTCCGGACTTACATCGTTAGTTTTTATTCGATTATAACGACTGCTATCCCGGGAGGAGGGGTTCTACTGTAGGTCTATCTCTCTCTCTTAGCACCAAGAAGTGCACGTCTCATCAATAAATGATCTACACTAATGTTCTCCATGCTTTTTGCCTCGCTCGTAGCTCCTCTTGTTGTCCCAACAAGAGGGGGAGATGAAAAGCGTTCGTTATTTATGGGATGCTACAATTCTACTGATCATTCATTTAGTCCCGGCAACAGAGAGCGCACAGCAAAAGCAACAATCCAGACACAAACGCGCGCAGATTTCAAGTTGGAGAAAAGTCCACACACAAAAAGAGGTGTCACTGCAATGCAAGATGCAAGACAGTAAGATGGTATAATAGTTTTTTTTTTTAAATATGGCTAATATATTGGGGCACAGGTTGTGATGCCAATGTAGACCTAGTAAGGGCATCTTTTTGCTTTAAGTGCTCCGTCGATCGCACGAATTCGCATAAATAAGGCAACCAGAATTTGGATTTAAAAGTCAAGTTTGCACGGCAGAACACGCGCTTGAGTTTGTTTCTAAGAACAAACAAGGACGTTTGCATAAAAATGCGTCGGCTGAATGACCAACTAAAAAGTAGCAAGTTTCTTACCCAGAAAACTTCAAATGTTCTTTTCCTCGAAATGAATCTATCAATGAATTGCGAATAGAACGTCACGTCGCTACTCAACAGTGGTAATGAAGTATTTGCGGTATTTCAAAAAGCTGATGTTATACACGTCAGCGGTGTATCGTCAAATGCCTTCAAGAGTCGATAGGACGAGCCGAAAGAGATATAGCGTTTTGCCCAATTGCTGAACGTCGGCTCCAGTCATCATCTGTCAAGCAGGAAATGATGTTTTCCAAGGTTTATCACATGAATGCATAAGCCTTTTATCGTACGAGGAAAGGTTGAGTGTATGTGGACGGATACAACAAGCGAAAATGGTCCAGCTGCAACCCCCCCACTTCTATTGATCTCGGTAACGGACACCACACCAAAGGCACTAAAAATAAAAAAGGGGGGGAACGATCCAATTGGCGAGTTGCAAGAAAAGCTTCTGATACGAAAGAAAGCTGGCTTTGTTGAGCTGGACCTTGTCGATTGAACCCACCAATTCCGCACAAACAATCTACTTCTTGGGTTGCAGACATTATAAGAAAAGCAAAACAAAAAAAAACTGGCCCTGATTCTTTTTTGCAATTAAAGAAATAAAAAGGAAAATGCCGGAGTCGAACCTTCGGCCAGAAATTAATTTTGCGGCTGGATGCTCCTCGACCATTAGGAAAAAGAAGTAAAAAAAGGACGTGTACAAAAAAGAGAAATTGGCACAAAAAGTTGGCCATTCTTGAGATGATTTAAATCGGAAACTTTCTCGTTAACGAAGCGAACGTGCAGAATGAATCACTGCACCCATAGATTTAATTTAGTCATAACAATTTTGGCGAATCTTGCCGTCGAGGGTTGGGGTCTGAAACGTACCGACAGACAAGAGACGTTGTTCTGCAAAACTTGAAGGGGGCAATGTTTGGCAGCAAGAACTTGCTGTGCAACGGAGATTGGTCATTAAAGAGCATAATACAAAAGTTCATCGAGTGTAAGAGAAAAGAAAAACCTTTTGTATGTAAACCGGGGGGGTAAAGGAGCATCTGCGTGCTGATATTTCCAACAGCCTCGCTAGCACGGGTCGATAGACAATATACACTTACTACGCACATCGCATATACACATTGGCCAACCGTTTTCGGCGACGAGGTCTACAGCTCTCGGTCTTTTTTTTTTAAAGGCTGCAGGCTTAGAGACACACCCTTTCCCGTGATGATGGTAGACGGCAACATCGTAATAGTGGTATAGAGGGAGCTTCAAGATCCAAAGAATCAGAATTGATAGCCATTCGTGGATATAAGAGCCCGATAGAAAGGGCTGCACGGAGACGTGCCAACACACTTTCTCCGAAAAGCAACACACCACCCCATCGAGACAGAGTTGTCTGACAAGAAATATGATTTCCCGCTGCTGCCTCACGAAACTTATTCAAACGGCCCTCCAATCCTGATAAATCGCAATTTTTTTTCTTTCTTCCTTTTCATTTCAATAGCTACTAGACCTCCCCCCTTCTGCTATACTTTATATGCTAACAAGAAGTGGGGAAAGTCCCTCTTTCATAAAGCGCTGATTGACTCAAGTCCCTTTTGCCTTCTCCTACGTCATTCTGTTGAGTGTGTAAGAGCGACATTTTTTTAAAAAAGAAAACCAAAAAGGACAACAAAAATGATGAACTGTACAGGCATCATCAATGATCTCGTTTGGCACAAAGTCTAACTTGTATTTTTTGTTGATCAAATAATCAAGTTTTTTTCTTTTTCGTCTAAAAATGTCGTCCTATTTTGTATTTCCACTTTCAATTCCGAAATCTCTCATTCTACGATATTCTATGCATCCACGCGCGCTTGCGGGATTTAACGTATTCAACGGTGGATACAGAATAGCGAGAGCAAGGCCAGAATCTTTTAATTGCCAATTTAGCAACGCGATTTTCTTCTCCAATTCTGCTGCAGCAACTACGTACCTCATCAATCTAGGATGCTTGGTATTCTTTCTTTTGGCCGGAGGGAGATTTGTTGCTCCATGTAAATTGATTAGACGACCATCTCTGTCGCAAAGAAGCTCGTATCCACGACCAGCCAGGCGATTGAGTGAATCACACACACACCGAGTGCGTTTTCTCGCAGGACAAGCCAACAGACACAGTTCGAGAGTGTGGACGGACTTTCTCCAACAGCCTAGCTCGCTAATAGTGTCGCAAAAAATCCTACAAATGAGCCACTAGAGATCGTGTAGAGACAAGAGGAAAGTTTGAGTACGAATAGATTCAACAAAATTCGCCTAGGTCTGCGGAAATGGACACTATGGCAACGAATTGTACGACGCGCTACGATTGCACAACTGTTGGTGGCAAGATTTTCTTTAGAGACGAGTCAAACAAGCGTAATACAAGAAGCTTAAAAATGTTTTTTTATCGAGCGGATTGGACGACCCATCGAGAGTTAATCAATCACAGCTCGTTGGATCCCCCAAGACAACAAGATCTTCGCTCATTTGGTTAACACGCCAAACACTTTGGATGATTGCGTTATTGTTTGGTAGGGGAAAAAAGTAGTTATAGCCAAGAAAATGTCAGAAAACAACAAACAAAATTGAGCCAATGCACCATTGGTATCGTTATTTAGTCCCGGGTATTTCTGGCGACAACCATTAAAGTATAACGTCTACGTTGATGATAGCGCGACGGTCTGTGAACGCAGTCGGATCAAAAAGGAATAACGAACCTATTTAACTCCTTTTTAAGGAAAACATGTCAGTGCGAAAAACATCTTTCGTTTGCTACCCGCATTCACAAAAAAACACAATGGGGTCGCATTTTTCGGCATTGTCATTAATTCACCTTCATGGACGAAAGTGAATTTCTGAACTGTATATCAAGAGACGATGGTAGAGTTCCACGAAAACTCTCCAGAGCAACTCTACGAAACGTGTAATATAGAATAGCAGCCCTTACCTTTGCTGGCTATTCCTCGAGTTGGCACGGAAACATCTAGCGGGAGGGTGAGAGTCCTAGCAGATGGGTGAAAGCTAACCGACTCGTACCGAAATCAAAATAACGCTTCAATTCACAGAATTTCGTTTTCCTGTCGGGAATAAGAAGATGGGCCTCTTTTGAGAAACAGAAATCTAATATCAAAGAAACTGTCTGACAAGATGAAAATGCCATGGAACTGTAATTGGCATCATTGCTCTTTCAGTTGCCTACTAACTGTATATAATAGAGACCTACCCAAGAATCAAGATCTTCGATGGGGTTTTAAAGCTGAAACTTCTTTTTTATTACATCGATCGTTCAAAAACATCAAAATCTAATGGAACTGGATACAAAGCATAAAGCCCGCCATTGTCCTGCAAAAAAAGAAAATACCCCAAAAAAATGTTAATTCGTTAAGTACCAGGGAAATGTTGAATTTTTTTTTTTTTACACTCAAACCTTTTGTCACTTTCATCGATCTTGCGTTTCTAAATCCAGCTTTAGGCGTTTCGGTTCGGAAGATGTTTCCTCCTCAGCGGCCTTCGTAAGAACATCTGGCGGAATCCGAAAAGACAGGCGTAGCATATGCTTTTTGGGTGAAACATCTCGAACGTCGACCAACTCGACGATTTGTTCATTTTCGATTGAATGCTTCAGTGCTGATTCCACTTTGGTGCGCATCTCAGAGAAGGCAGATGACTCCTCGCAGAAACTGTAGACATGGACGGTAATGTCTAGAAGCGGATCTAATTCAACACCAGATAGGAGTCCGATGAAGGCATCAAGGAACTCGACTGCAAGGGCAGGAAGGTTCATGGTCACGTGGATTGGTTCAGTGGGCCTTGTAAGGAGGAAAGGTGGCATCTGCTCACGTATGAACTGGCGCCCATCTAGGTTGAAAGTGTCAACGTTTTCCACTTTGTTGAGCCGAACGTTTTCTTTAAGCCAATGGTAACTCGATGGGTTGAGGTCATTGGCAAAGACTCGGCATTTGCGAACCTTGGCGGCCGGAACGGAAAAAGGACCCACACCAGCAAAAACATCAAACAATACACTTTTTTGAGGTAATAGTTTGATAATCCGCTCATGTTCGGTGCACAATCTTGAATTCCAGTACACTTGGCTAAAATCAAACTTGAAAGTACACAAATTTTCCTTCACCTCAGTTACAAAATCAGCATCGCCCGCCAATACTTCCATTTGGAAATTGCGATACGTAGAATCAATGGCCGAACTCTTGTTCACCACTGTTTTAACTCCAATGAGCTTGTCCACTAAGACTTGACCAATAAGATTTTTGTAAGGCAACAGATGATCTCTAAGATTGAGGTGAATGATGTGACCGATGCGTGAATAGGATGTACAGCCCTCCTTTCCTTCTGGTAGAACAGCTTTGAAGACATCATCTATTCTAAAGTTATGATATTCTAGATGCAGGCAAGTATTGGAGAAGCTATTCTTGTTTAAATCTAGTTCAGAAAGCTTCTGCTGGTCGTCTTCTCGTAGTTTGTCAAATGTTTCAAATAATATTGGATCCAAGAGTAATTTCCTCCTTTCATCATTTCCTTGAACTTCAGTGACTGGTTTGAGTTTCTCCATCTTGAGGAGATATTTCTTGAATACTGGCATGCTTTTTCCAACATTTATACTCTGGATTTCCACAGATGGCACAGTCACTTCTTTGGTAAACTTTGCTCTGTCTAGTTCGGTCATTCCACGGACATCAGGGAGTGATAAATCCATTTTTGTCCATACACTTCGCAGAAATGGTAAACCAATGAATGCAGATTTGGCTAGTCTACTGAAAAGAAATCTGCAGTTCACTCCCATGAAGGCAATTGTTATC
Organism: Daphnia magna; assembly: GCF_020631705.1. Lineage (NCBI taxonomy): Eukaryota > Metazoa > Arthropoda > Branchiopoda > Diplostraca > Daphniidae > Daphnia > Daphnia magna. Next base: position 628,256 of record NC_059190.1, on the reverse strand, counting down.
ACAGAATAATCATTCGAGTATATTCTGTGATTGGTGAACAAGCTTTTAGCAACTACATAAATTGTTGTAATAGAGCATAATAATAAATACCATGTGTCTTTCCAAGTATACGTGTGTCACAACTCACAAGCACTTCAACAACCAAGGTGCTTCACTTCTCCCAGTACAAGAGGATTTGAAATTGAGAGGCGAGCAATGAGAACCGCCACGTGGGAATATAGCTCTTCGTCTGCAACGATCGGCCCGAACGGTCAATTCGATCGGGCTTAAATGTCGTTGTGTGTTTTTAGTTTGATAGACATAAATAAGAAATATAAAATATTAAAGCAATTAAAAAAAGACAGTTTAAGACTTTCTTTTTTACGAATTTTCATTATTTTCAATTTCATTTTTATAAGGAAACCGGGAAACGTTGGATTTACAAATCCTTTATTTAAAATGGCAACGCCGAGTTTCTGTTGACAACATTAGCAATTTTAGCTAAATAGTTATTTCTGATTCTAGGCAAAACGTTGTTTCTCTTAACTTTTGATAGAAAGTGAAATTTCCGTCAATATGTCGGATGGAAATGTAAGAAACCTAATCCTCCCGTTTTCTCTACTCTCCTTCCATAATTGCACTAGAAAATGTTCTGTTTGAAGTCTCGGCAAGCTAAGAAGTGATTCGATATTAAGTCATTTCGATTAACTAATAGAGAAGTTTATTACATTAAATCTGGTCCGCTTGAAAAGGCATCGTTCCTCTTTCTATTCGTGTTTCCCTTGATTGTTTTCCCTGAGATATACAATCATGTGCAATTGATGATGTTTTCATTACAGGAAAATAACTCCTATGGAGGTTGTGAGGGACCAAACGCCATGTATGTAAAGCTCATTTCCTCCGATGGCCATGAATTCATTGTGAAAAGGGAACACGCTCTGACTTCAGGCACTATTAAAGCTATGTTATCTGGTCCTGGACAGTTTGCTGAAAATGAAACAAATGAGGTCAACTTCCGTGAAATTCCGTAAGATTTTTGCAAACTCTTAAATAGTGAACATGCTTTACCAAACAGTTTTCACCTAATATGGTTATGTTTTAACTTTCAGGTCTCATGTCTTGCAGAAGGTATGCATGTATTTCACATACAAAGTCCGCTACACAAATAGTTCAACAGAAATTCCTGAATTCCCTATTGCCCCTGAAATTGCTCTTGAGTTGCTTATGGCTGCAAATTTTCTGGACTGTTAGACATGCAAGCTTATTGAACAATCTTCATGAATTTAATATCTCACTTTATTAAATGTGGAAGTTCTAAATACAATGTCAGTACTAGCTGGTTAAACAATAGTAAAGTTTGTTTTTACCTTTTCTCAAATGAATAAAATAGAAAAATTATTGATATTTTAAATTTGTTTCAAAATGAAACTATAATTATTTTACTGCTAATTAACATTCATTCAAGTAAAAGTAAATGCAGTAACTGATTTAGTCACAAATTCACTTTCTTGCTATTGATAAAATAAACAAAATCTGTCCTTGATAATAGATTGTATTTTACAATCAAACAAGGAGATGGGCAATACAGAAATTTTAACGACGTTGACCACCATGAGGATGACCACCATGTCCACCAGTATGTCCAGTTGGTGTGGGATTGACCACATGAAGCTTTGGAATTTTCTCCAATTCCTACAGTTAAGAACCACATGTAGACAACAAAATACTGAACTTTTGCAAACAATGAACTAACCAACATCTTCAACATCTCCTTGGTCTCAGAATCAATTTCAATAGTGTCCATATCCAAAACTGATTGTTCAGGGACATAGTTGTCTCTTCTCTCACGCTCCTCCTCTTGAAGCTTAATGGAGATACCACGAACAGTCTTGTGTTGAAGACGTTTCATCAAATGGGTCACAAACCTGTTGAACATTAATTTCAGTGATTACTGGAAAGTTTTTAACACTACTAAAATACTAAGACCAAACATACCCAGCAATCTTGTTTCTAAGGGGTTTGCTAGGGATAATGGCAATCTCTTCACAGATCCTCTTGTTGGTATGAAAGTCCAGCGTCAATCGAGTGTAATATTTCTCGATGATCAGCTTGGCGGCTTTCTTGACGGTTTTCGTACGAACGCGACCCTACGATGACCAAATAGTATACAAACATGATTTTAAAGAGACGCTCCGTTTCCCAAACATCGACATGACATTAGATTCGAAGATTCAACACTTTTCTAGTCGACCAGAACTATTCAACAAAAATACAGTCGACAAATTACAACAATCTTTCGACAGAAATATTAAACGATGGTCCCGATTTTGACAGATAAAAAACGAAGAAAAATACAAACCATTTTCAGAAGCGGTATAGACGACGGCTCTGACGAAAAAGAACACTATGAGTGATTGACCAAATGAAGTCGGAAAAGAATGGACGATGCCAAATCGGTTGAAAACGAAGACGACGCTGTTAATGTCAGGAGGATCGGCGTCTTCTGCTGCAGCTGCGTAACCTGCGTACATTAAAAAATGAAATTAATGTTTTACATTCAGAAATTCTGAAATAGAAAAAATATATTTAAGGGGAAGTAAATTATAATACAGTTTGGTTCATTACTTTGATTTCTAACCAAGTTTTAACTGATCTCCACAACCCTCACTTGAGTTGTATTGATTCATGAGTTTGATACTTCAAATTTAATTTTTTGGGGAAAAATCACCATTTTTTATCGCACAACAACTTGAATTTTGCATCCAAATTTTATAAGTTTAATTAAACGAATCGGTTACTTCCTGCAAAATCCTGTGTTGAATCGGCACCCAAGTTAAATGAGACATTTGAAATAAGATACGTTACATTAAGGTTAGATGGCATTTTGTAATCCGAATTTTCATTTTCGAAATTTTTAAATTAAATTCTTTTGAAAATATTATAAGTTAATTGGCCAATTTTTGTGTACGAATAATTTAATATAAACATCCCATTCTCGTGCCATCATTATCAAAAAGCGCTGCTGTCGGCCATTTTCGACGATTTGGATCACCTCGAAAGAAGGTAGGCACGGTCAACACGAAAATATTTGATTGTTCCCGGGAACAGGCTTGAGTATTTTTGTTCAAAAGCGGTTGCAATTTCTCATTCGAATCATATCATTTCTTTGTAACGATTACTGTGTCCTCTTCGGTGCAAAAGTAAAAAGCGTCTCCTGGTTGGCAGAGGACGCCATCACTATCGTAAACTGTACGGGCCCACACTCGCATTCAAAAACAAAAGAATTGAACATATCATTCTGTCATCTGTGTTTAAAAAGGGACTGGGCCTAGTTTGACTGGTCATGTTTTTTTTTCCTCAATGGTTCTCTTAATAGATGAGCAACAAGTCATCTCCAAGACGTAGATCAGTGGCCAATAAACGATATGATGAAGATTATGAATATTATGTTCCAGCAGTCAGGAGTTACAGCAAAACCACCAAAAGTGAATCTACAGCTGATGAATCTGAAATCACAGACTCTCAGGAAGTGAAAAAGAAAAGAGGCAGACCCCCAGGTATTGAAACTGTTTGACGTTCAATTAGTTGTGCTAAATGTATTAAAGTCCTAGGTGCAAAAAACAAAGCTACACCGGAAATAGAAGCCAAGCGGGGCCCAGGCCGCCCAAGAAGATATACAGCACCTGTCTCTCGAAAAGAAGAAGAATCTAGTGAAATTAAGCCCATTGAAGTCAATATTTTGAGCATTCAATCTGAAGAAATGGCAGAATCTGAAGATACAAACACAGAGCCACCTAAGAAGGAAAAAGTAAACTTAGGTCAAGTTCTAGAGTTGGCCGTGCAATCCATGAGTGTCACAATGGAAACTGAAGAAGAAGAAGAGGTAGAACAGAAGGAAACCAGTAAACATGCTGACATCCAAATTTCTCAGGAAGATCTAGAAGTACACCAGAAAATTACCTTCGAATCAACTAAAGACCATGATAGTGATTTTGAGTGGAAGTTAGAAAATGAAGAAGAACCGGTTAGCCACTCACCCCCCGCCAAAAAGAAGAAAATAACTGCTAGTAATAGTTTTATCGTCCCAACGGTGGGTGTTGCGCATTAAGCATTATATTTTCAGTGATTTAATACGGATCCATTTAAAGACATTTGACAGTGCGCAAAAAAAACGTGTAGCTAGCTTATCTAGATGCCTTGTTATTATTTCATTTGCATGAGTATAGAATGCAGATGATCTGGAAGAGTTTGAAGAAGATGGAGAGGGCCGTATCCAAGTTCGGACCATTGTTGTCGGGGAAGGTGAAGGGGCCAGAATCGAGTGCCTGTCGTGTCATCGTATCATGAAGCCCGGCTCGCTGAAGGCACACTTGAAGACACACGCCCATGAACGACCACATGCCTGTGATTTGTGCGATGCCCGATTTACTCGACGAGGAGATTTGGAACGCCATATAAAAGTAGTTCACAACAAAGACAGACCTTTCAAATGCAGCAAGTGCCACCGCACTTTTGGTGACAAAAAGAACTTGCGCTGGCATCTAAGCAACCATGACCGTAAACTTTTTCATCACTGTCAAGTATAAAAAAGACATTTCATCGATTACCAAGTATGCTTACATGATTATTTACGTCCTTTTTTTTTTTCTCTCCTTTCTTTTCTCTTATTCTCTAGGTTTGTGGTTTCAAGTTTGGAAAGCGAGAATACTGGGAGAATCATGTTCGATACATTCATCCAATTCCAGGAACGGAATTAGAACCAGTTCCGGCAGAAATGCCAGAAGTTGAGAGTAAAGATGGGCCTTCCACTAGTGGCTCCATGGAAACTGGTCAGAAAAAAGTCGATCCGGTTGTGGTTAACAAGGTATTACCGCGTTAGTTTTCATTTTTTTTTTTTTTTTCATAGAAACTCATTTCGTTACATGGTTGTTTCATAAACTAGATGTTAAATGGAAATAAGGGAACTCCAGCCCTTGTGTACACCAAACGCGGAGCAGTCAGTAATCGCCTGTCTACTGATCCTTTTGCTGGACTTAAAACACCGAAGGTCGTATTCCCTCCCACATATTGGGACAATTGGGATGAATTCATGGAGCGAACGCAAATATGGCGATTCCGGCCGTCTATACAACGTTTTGGATCAAGTGGTCGGCCTCTTCGACGAAAAAAGGTTCCTGAAACCGTAGTAGAGCTCAGACCTTCTGAGAGGCCGGACAGCCAGTTCGACATAGGTCCATTTTCAGCAGAAGAGACACTCTTGGATGATCAAACAGGGGCCTTCGTGACTTCAACTGTAAATGGCTTTGTAACCTATTATTAATCGGCGATTTAATTTCACGATTGCGTTGATTTCAGGGTGAGGTGGTGGGTTACCCTGAAGAAATGTTCAAATTGGATGAGAACGCAGAAAACGAGGAGGAGGAAGAAGAAGAGGAGGAGGAGGACAATGAGCCAGTAAGAATTGACGTTGGGGAGATCCAATTGGAACAACCAATGTCTGGAACAGAAGTTTTATCCACTCACCACCTGGTTTACGGAGAAGATGGCCAGGTAATGAATTAGTTAATTCATGAAATATTTCATTCTTAAATCCCTTATCCATAAATTAGATGCGGCTTATGGTCGGGCCGGGTCGGGTTGACGGAGAACATGATCTGGTGGAAGGTGGTGTGTATGACGACGATGAAGATGGTATGCTACGCGGAGACCTTGGCCATGCCTTTGTCGAATCTGGTCAAATTGTTATCCTTCAGCCTGACGGAAGTGCAGTACTAGCGCCGGCAGGTGGACAGCTGGTTGAGACGGAAAATGGACAACTAATTCTCGTACAAACCCACGAAGACGGAACACAGGTAAAATTCTAATCAGTTTGCCCATTTAGACGTTTATCACTAATCTGTTACTTTATTTTTCTAAAGACCGCCGTAGCTTATGCGACAGCTCAGACGATGGATGACACGGAAGCTGTCGAGGAAGATGAATCTGGAGAAATTAAAAATGAACCTGCCTCCAACCAGGATGCCGTACAGACTCTAATAGACGCCGTGCAGGAATTAATCGACAACAGGCAGAAACCAAGTTGAAATGTTTCTTATTTCCCACATTGTTTTCAAATCAATATTTTTGGCAAAAAAAAAAACTAACATAAACTTTTCCACCCATCATCCCCCTTTTTCTCTTTTACCTCCTTTCGTGTACCTAGTATCCCCTCCCCATCTTTTTTTTTAAACATTACCACCATTAAAACTTATTATTTTCTTTTTCACGTGGAAAATTCCTCCAAAGTTGTCTTTAAATTGGTTGCTGCCTCTTCAGCCTAATGGGGCATAATCTATTGTATGTTCCATTGTCGCTTTGCATTGCAAGCAAAAGAACTTCATGATCGTAGGAGGGATAAGTTACGAGTGTATTCTTGACAAGTTATATTACATCGTCGCTAGATTTTCTGGAATCAACAAGTTTTAAAACAGACACAAATACGATAGATAAATTTATTTTATTTCATAAAGGATCCAAAGCAAGAAACGCTAATTCTTTCCTTATAAAAGAAATGAATTCACTGGACAAGTTGGCAGCATCATGTCAACAAACTAAAGAATACAGATGGCTTCGCAAATAAAAATGCATCCTGAAACTTCAACATAAAAACATTACATCTACAAGAATAACCCAATCGTTCAGGTGAAAGTTTATGGTTTCCCGTTCTTTTTGTGTGTGTGTGTGTGTCTTACAAGCGCGTTCCCTCTGCTGCTCTTGTAAAAAACGGAACTTGATCGAGTTTAGCTCTGTAGTGGTGTATCCATCTTCCTCCCTTACGTAGACTACCATCAATGCCGTCTTTCCAAACGCCTTTGGGTAAATAGACTTCTCTTTCGCGTGCTCCCGGCTCCAGGACGGGGGCAACGAGCAGCTCGTCACCGACACAAAATTCGTCTGCCACATCTAATCCCTCTTTGTCAAAGGGATCCAACATCCAGAGCGGTCTGATGATGGGCAGTCCGTCGAACACAGAACTACCGCCATAACGTTGGAGAATAGGAAGGACGGTCGATTGCCTGAGTCCAGTCAAGTTGCTGGCCATTCGTTCCACTTCAGCATCATAGGACGAAGGAATAGTTGCAAACTGCATTACCGGTAGGAAGGTACTCACTTGAAGCCAACGAATATACAGCTCCTTGTCAGGTTTGGTCAAATTTGAAATGCCACCAACTGGAGGGGGAATAAGAAAAGGGTAGCCAGAGACACTGAGCGTCAAGACCAACGGAAGCAGATGGGTGAGACCCTCCCAGGTGGACGGAAGCCTAGGAATGGCCACAAACGTTGGAAGACGGGGCATTTGGGTGGCCGAAGTGACGCTTAGAACTGTAGTAACTTGCCGAGCGGCATCCACCCATAGACTGCTTAACTTTGACGGATCAGTTAAAGGCTTGGCTGTTACATAGTAGTGGGGCAAGTAATCAGCTGTGACGCTTTCGAAAAAGATTCCGTCCAACTCATAGTTCTTAATGAGGGTATTAAGATGATCAGCGACCCATTCGGAGATATTGCGTGAAGTAACGTCAGCTAATGCAAGACTGTGGTCCCCATTGTAGCTCGTCAATGCCGGAGATCCTTCACCGTAAGGCTGACGAATCCATGTCCCAACGGAATCAGCCGACGAGTTGGACAGTTGAAAATCTAATCCACTCTTGTACGTCTTGGAAAAGGTACTAACGAAAGGCCGAACGGTAACAGCAACTTTGAATCCTTTACGATGAATGATCTCCAGAGCCTCACTCAACCCCTATTGTTTAAAGGCAAATATTTAAGACCAGAAATTGAGAAGTTAAAAAAATGGGAGGACCTACCTGAAATCGATTGGGATCAAACTCTAAATCGCCGGTGCGCTCCTCCCAAGGAGTATCGATCAACAAATAACCTGGACTGGTCCAAACTGATCCAACTATGCTGTTTGTATACTTCATCAAACTTTGGACCGTTTGGTTATCGTCAGCCCTCGGTTGGAACCTCCAAACAGGGTCTTCCATCAATTTTTTCACGACCTTAAAAAAATGTAAAAGCATGACATCATCTTTTTCGAATAAACAACCTATTATAAAGTGAATTCAAAGAAATACAGTCCTTAAGATTTGGTGTCGAGTACAGTTACTTTCCATAGAAATGAAGATTATCAAGGACACAAACTTTCACTTCTAGATAGCTCATTACTCGAGCTTTTTTTTTCGCCTCCCCCTTCCCAAATGCACACAATTTTATGTTGCTTAGCAATAAACTTATTCTTTACTTTACCTCCATTTCATCTTTCCTTAGTCCATCCCACCATGCGTCAGCCAGCGAGGTCAATAGCGTTTCGAGATCAGCAGCAGTGCAAATTGTGTAGTTCAACACCGAATGAACAATTGGGTTGTTTTTGGTCCCATTTCTCTTGGTACTTGTATTGGAAACAATGGACTCTTCTCCATGATCGAAAAACGGGAAGCCACTACTCCTGGACTGGAGACACAGCAGCTGGCTTTGATTGGCATTGACCGACACCCACAACGGAGTAGAATCGTCCACGATGATGGCGGCCGCTTTGGAATTCATGAAATATCGGCGAAGAACTTGACCCCAGCCATTATGTCCTCGAACTTCACTACCTGTGACGAAGGGACTGATTGGCACTTCAGCTCGGTTTAGAGGCCAACCTAAAGAGAAATCAAAATGATGTTTTCAGTCAAAAGGCAGCTAACCTTTAAAAATTACCGGCAAAATCATGTTGTTGACCTAAAACAGCTCCTGCGCCAAACCACAGTTGATTATTCATTTCATAACAGTCTGTAGGGTAGGTGTCAGCAGAAAGCGATTGCCATATGACTCGGTAGCACCGCGATTTATCGTCCTGATTTTTATTTGGGGTTTGAGCTAGGGATAATCGCCCACGCCCCATCCACTCAAGGCACAACGTAGAGTTGGGTGGACGATCTCTTTCGTGGCATTTGTAGGATTTTTGTGACGTAGGAAACGATGCTCCCATGTGACCCCTTAGAGCCTCCAGCCCGTAATCGTCGTATACTCGTATAATACGATCTTCTTTAGTAAAACGAATTCTCTCAAAATAAGTTTTCTAATATCCAAAAGGTTCACATAAAAATATTGAAAATGTTAAACAAAATTCAAAAGCTACTTACTCTAGCAAGTTGTTGGTAGTAAAATATGTAGGCAAAGCCAACAAGAAAGACAACAAGTAAGAATAAAAAGCCAACAAAGGCCTTGAGTTTGTACTCTCTTGGTTTTTTCTGGATCACATTTGGAACTGCATTCTGTAAAGTGATAAATTATAATGAATCAACAAAATCTCTCCCACAGGCTATTTGTCAGTTGTTACTCATGACAGCTGAAAGCTCAGACACTTACACTTATTTTATCTTTGAGACGGTCGGTAAAGGAAGGACTGCCATTTTTCTGATTATTAGGATTTAAAGGTGTCGTGCAGTTTGCTTTATCGGTTTGATCGGCTTCTGGGTCATTTTTCCTATTTTCGACGTCGGCATTGGATGGTGCTGGTAAAACAAATTCAGTCTTCTTCTTGAGAAGAGTTCTTCAATACATAGTTTCAAAACAATATATTAATATACACATAATACTAGCACGTTTATCCTGAGAAAGAAAGTACCTTGACGTGATTGTATCACAGTCCGAATCATCGTCAGTAGGTGTTACTGCAATATTCGTCTGCTGAAAAGAACAAAGGATTTTCATAAACAACCGTTCTCATCAGCAATCTGTCGAGATTTCGACACGAAGGTATTCACAAATTCCACAGGAATTATCTATAAGACAATCTCGTGAATTAGGTTGGAGGTAATGTGAGGGAAAGGAAGTGGGACCACTTAAAAACTGTAACGAAAGAAAAAAGCACAAAGGACAGCACGTTATTCACGTGCATGACTTTGAATGCTTCACGTTGGTAATCGTCGAAAACTACAGGTAGACCAGGAAAAATCGTGCCGTAGGGGTTTCAGAACAATAGACCACTAAAGTTGATTAAATAATATAAAAAATAAAGAACAGCAAGAAGCTATAAGACCATAAATTTTACGAGGAACAGTCTTGGAAATAGATTGGGCGTCAAGGCCGTAGCACAAGTTGTCAGAATCAATCCTATTTGATCAAGTGTCTCGATTTAGTTTTTGTGCCCGAAAAATAAAAGAAGATTAAAGGGCAGATGACTTCCTTTCCCTTTCGTTAGGGCGCCATAAATGGGGACGAGGTTTCCAGTTTCCATATCAACAACAACAAGGCAATTCCGTCACTATGACAGATGCTAAATAGCAGATTCGCCACGCTCAAATCTCAGCTAAAGTGTGGTGCAAGGTCATGGCGTCAAGGCAAGGCATATTATATTTACCTTCATCTTATCTTCCATCTCATCCACAAACTTTGGTTTTTTTTTTTTTCTGTAGTTAAAGCAGAAATTCTAGAAACGGAAAACGCACCCCAACCACCGAACCAGAAAACCACTTGTTGAAGACTGGAACAAACTAATGGTTCTTACTCTGTGGTTTTTCGGTAAGCACACTTTAGATAAAAAAGAAACCTTTTTTCGACTTATCTAAGCCAAAATACGATGCGTGCACTCTCGTCCCTTTACGTAATCTGACTGAATACTGGCTCGTGAGCGAGCGTGTCAAGCTGGAAAGCGACAGTCAGTTGTTTATGGGTGCAACGCCACACAAAATCCATTCCTCCTGTTTTGCTTCTTTTTCTATTCAATTGTCAATCAACCAATCAGCAGCTACACAACCCCAGTGGGTCAGAAGTCAGCGGATGCGATAGCAATTTCTTTACAGCTAAAAAACCGCAAAAAAAAAAAAAAAAAATTAATTCTTTATAATAGTACCTTGGTTGCCGCCATTGCTAAGTTGTTGACAATTCTGACATGTTGTTGGTTGTCTCCGGATGATGGTATGCCGGCAGAATAACTCAAACTAGAACCCAGCAACGGAACGGTTTGCTGGTTATCATCGTTCATCTTTTCACCAAACTTTTCTGTGATCAAAATCAGACAAGGATTGTGGTTGGAACTGATTCACCGCACCAGGGGACAACCGTGCGCTAGCACGAGGTTCTGGCTACTAACCACTACGACCGCAAACAATGGACGCCTAGTCTTTTCGGGAGTTACTAAGCGCAATGAATCAGGATGCGAATAATAAGGCTTAATGGCCGCGGGAAATAGTAGAAACCGGATTTAGCCAGTTTTAAATGAGTAAAAGCGAGTAAACAATTCACCCAGTCATCCGTTAGTGTTATTCGAAGAAATTTTGGAAACCTGGCCATTTCTTATTTGTCAGGTGGTTCCCTCCTGGCTTTTTATTTGACCTAACTGTACCTGTGTAAAACAATGTTTTTTTTTTTTTCTTTTTGCTCTTTCTGACATTTGCATAAGCAAAATAACCGGTTTGTTTCATCATAGTGGATTACGGCTAGTGAGTCCCGTTATTGATCATACCACTTGCAATGTACCTTCATGTAGTCGCAAACAAAGCCAGTCATGTTTCATGACAACCCTAGACCCTAGAACCCTGTTTCATTCTGAATTTTCTTACCCATGTTAACTACCTTGCTCTCTATAATCGTTAACAGTCCTTGCACAAAGCCGACAGTCAATTGGATCGGGCACAAGAGGAGGAAAAAAAAGAAAAAGAAAGGAAATAAGACAACACCTGCTTCTCCGACAGTTATGTTGACTATTGCAGGAGACGTCAGGAATTTTGATATGTAAATTTAAATCGCGATAGCGTAAAATGTATCCGACTGAAAACTATCACTACCTGTGCGGGAATATGCCAAATAGGAGGAATGTTCTGGTAGATCAATGCTCGTACTAGCATCTGTTGACCCGCATAACATGTTATTTTTATTTTTGTTTTCCTCCACCTGGTCTTTTCGAAAAAAGAAAAAAAAGTCTCGACCTTGGAGATAGGTGTACGACACCTTTCACTTTTTCCAAAATTCAAATAGCAACAAAATCCAACGAATCCTATGGTGCATTCACGAATTTGTCCTTGTCTACCTAGACGGCTGGTGATCATTCACGCGAGAATTGTTATTTGATTCCAAATAGAGATAGGATAGGAGTTTCCAATTTAATCTCCATACGTAGACTACTCACTAAAGAAGGAAATGAATACGTAATACCTGTAAATAATTTGCAACGCTAAACAGAGGATGGAATAGCTGCCGTCCTTCTGTACCATCAGTCAGCAACTCGTATTTCCCATGACAACAGTTCATTAAAGCACGTGCTAATGTTTCGTGATGGTAACCGAAGAGTTCCTATCAGTCATTGTACGCCCCAAGTGCTCGTTGAACGCAATAACCTTGAACGTACGCTTTGCGTTATAGACCGGCTTTTTACGAATAGCAGTCCTCGTTTCCTTTTCGCATTGCATCACAATTTCTGATAAGGCTACGTCATCGTCCAAACCACATGATGAAGGAATCACGCGGTCCACTTGCGGTGTCGAGATTTATGCTTGCCGTCATCTCGGTTGACTATTTCATTTTATTTGATTCTTTTTAGCTGAAAAAAAAAAAAAATGAAATTGGGGCTTTCAGACACTCGAGTTTTGTTTTTTTAATGCTTTGTTTACATATGATAAACTCACGTGCTGCTGATAAGTCAACCAAGTCTGCTGACGATGGGAAAGTTCGCCAACCTAAAAACACTGATAATAATTTTAAAAACAAAACAACAACAAATATACCTTAATTTCATTTTCGTTGGAAATGTTTTTATTTCGAGAGCTTGACAATAAATGAACAACACGATTTGTCATAAAGACGCCTTGTATCAGCCACCTATCCTTTAGATATCAAAGCTGTTGAGTGGATTCGGGATTTTGACTCTTGCAAACAAATGGCAAAATGAGCGATTCGTTTTCTTCAAGTATACGGACCTGCCAACAACCAGTTTCATTAATGGCATTTTCGGTTTTTCCTGTAAAGTCTTTAACGATAAACTGTCTCGATTTATGTTTGCTTTGCATTGCTTTCCGGATTAGTCGCATTCTTTCAATTGTTCCAATATTACATAAACGATGTTCTTGCGAAACGAAATAGAATCTTAGCATTTCCTCGGGAGACTCCTCTTTAGTAGGCCAATCGAAATGCGTCAGTTCGCCTGCTTGGAAAATTATTCTTATTCCAGTCCAGATTTGAAGTCCAACCCTTTTCCATCGATCTGTATTATTGCGGATAAAAGGCTGGAAGGTCTCGGTCACATAGTCGTTGAAACGGGTATGTTCCTCTGTATTGTTGAAAACGATTAAGTACGAATTACGAGCAAAGCAAATTCTTTGGGACTCGTTGAATGTCCTGGCTTCATGGAAAAAATCGTGACGGAACCCGTTCAGGATGTCGGTGGATGAAAATGTTGGCTCCGGATCTTTGATAAAGAAGTAGACTTGGTTTATGTAAAGCGTCGTGCCAATGACGACACCGACGAGCGTCACTAGGAAGGCAATCCACAAAACCCAAATGCATTTTTCACGCTCATCATGGATGGAAAATGGTGGCTCTTCCTGTTCGTCATCTGCAATTTCGACACTCGTTTCCTCTGGATTTTCCGATGTATCCAGAGTGGTATTATCGTCGTGTTCTTCCATTTCATGATCTTCGTGTTCAGTATTTTCGGTGCCTGCCATGTGATTAGAAAAGGCTGAATTTCCGTGTTTTTCTAATGGGAGGTATGGAGGGTAGTTGTGGTAGGCAATTGACACCGATACTCGAGCAACGCCCTGAAATCTATAAAGGTTTAGAGCTAAAAATTTTATAGGTTAGTTACAAATTTGTTTCGACTTTGGCGTTGCGAAACAACAATTTTCACATTCTTTTCACGCAAATACGCCTCATAAACCGACGCGCAATTATTGGTGAAGTAACCATGGTCCGATTTTCCGCCAAGTTACAACCTTGCTGACGATTTTAGAAAATAAACGGCGACATCTTTTCGACGGCTACCTTGGATAAGACCTGTTCAACAAGTTTAGGGCGTTAATTCTGGCCGGGCGTGAACTAGTTTGTAATCGAGAAAATCACATGATTAAAGCAACTCGAGATTCTGTTCTAGTGGCTGTTAAATTGAGTACAACACTCACGTACTGAAAACTATCCGTTTTCAGTAGGTCAGCGCAACTTTCTTGACGCGTTTCTTTACATACCACTATAAGCATATAATCATATATTTGACAACAAGTTTGTCATTTGGAAATGTTTTGGAAACGAGGCGTGCAAACGTAGTGCTGAAATAGACGAGGAAATAAGATGAAACAATTAATTAACGTTTGTTTTGGCTTTCTGAAGGATTAGCTAATTTAGCGATTAAGGAGTTAATCATGTCGACCGCATCACGGTTGGAGGAACAACGGGATTGAACATAATGCAATGCTTCCGTATCTCTGCGCTGAAAGGCGATCTGAGCAGCCTCTGTATACATTTTGGCTTTAACATAATATTTGATGGAAAGATGCTCTTCCACTTTCGGTAAATAGCGCTGCGCTTCGGTGACGTTGTTGTACTGTAGACAAACGTCGACGAATGGCTAATACAAATAAGAGAGTTACATACCATGTGATTCGCTTTTCCTTGGAATGGATTGTGCCCTCCTTACCTCGTATCCTATTGGAGATTTTTTAAGTCGGCTCAGTTTCTCCAATTCGGCCCAGTCTCCGATTTCAGCGAAAGTTGTTACTTTTAGCCACCATAATCTAGATATGATGAGTATAGAATTACAATGAAACAATACATAATTCATGCTGGGATTTTACCGCCGTTCAGGAACTTTGAATTTCTTAACCATTTCTTCGGTTTCTTTTATATCTCTTCGGCGCATGAGTAATTTAAGCGTATCATTTAACGAAACATCAATTACCGGACAGCCAAATTTCGATTCGTAACTTGATTGGCTTTTCAGCAATTTGAGCTGATCTTCTGTCAGACTAGCAGCTATCTCCGCTTTAGCCTGCCGGTACTGCTTCACAGCAGTTGTTAGCATCGCTGACCTGTTCTCAAGTTTCTGCCAATCGAATATTGGAAATAAGTAAATTATAAGATTAGAAGATATTTAGCAACCTGTGCGCGATAGCTGTCTTTAACACTGAGAATTGCTTGGGCATTGAAATTGTCTTCTTGCTCGTAAATCTGTTCGAGCGAACCCATCTGAATGGTGCGGCACAATTTTGCATAAAGTGCATTTACAGACGGATAATGACGAATGGTCATGTAAAATTTGTCAGCAGAATAGGTTTCCTTCATAACGACTAGCACATAGTAGATAAGATTTGGATCACCACTTTCCACAGCTTTGGCCAGAGCCTGAGGTTCTTGGCCCAATTTCAGGAGCAACGGAATTTGCTCTGAAGCCCGGTGTTCGAAATCCAATAACCTAAAAGAACTCGAATGAAGGCCAACACCTTGATACAAAAACAACTGTCCATACTCTACCTGATTGCTAATTTTTCTTGTTTGCATTCGATTGCCTTGAGTGCAATACTGCTGTATGAAACTTTAGAACCAGTGCCAAGTTTCGCAGAAATTTCACTTGCTAGTTGTTCTGCATCCAGTTTTCCTAGTCCGTGCTTGATCTTGTAACATGCCCACTCTGTTAAAACGCGTGGAATGCCATCAGCCTCAGACATCTGAAGATATTGACAGATTTGGATGGCGATGCTGTATTGGCGTCGCAGTATGAGCCGATTAAGTAAACCCGTTTTTCCAAGTTGCTCGTATTGTTGAAAAGTTAGCGGCAGAGCAATTTTATAGTTACGAACTGCGTTCAAAATGCGTAATGTCTGACACATTCCGACAAAGAGCTCTGAATCGACTTTGTCAAATAGGAAACTTTTGCCCAATTGGGCAGCTCGGAGCAGAATTTTTTGAACGCCCGGCTGCCACTCATTTCCAGCAGCTTGAATGCATTGTATCACGGCTTGTTCTAGTTGATTTTTTACTAGTCGAATGTACTCTTCAGCCCGATGAGATCGTTTCTGAAACTCTCTTGATGCCTAACAACGCGAAATTTCTTCTGATAAAGACAAAATTAAATAATGAAGAAAAATAATAAAACCTCGACGAGAATGGCACCGGGGGACATCGATCCGATTCGGAAAATTTCTTGATTCGGTAATGGGACTTTTTGCAAAAATTCATGGCTACTATTGGTAATAATGCGCAGCCCATCTACTTCCGGGCAAACGTGACTAGTGGAATCCAAAATTAAGGTGAAGTTATCTCTATTGGGCGAGAGAACTAACAGGACAGATCCGAGATTCAAAACCACCGCACCCGATCCACACCAAACCAATTGGACGGCTGGTAACATACACTGGGCATCATGTTCGCAGAACTTCCTTCGAAAATCAAACGAACCGATCCAGATCACACCTTTAAACAAAAACAACTGCATTATTTTTTTTCGGTTGCCGTAGGCTGTAGGCTGCGACCTAACAGAATAGGCCTATAGAGATAAATTTACTCACCGGCATCGGTTAGTAGTGCAACTAGTTTGCCGCACGGTGACACGGCCATCGCAACTATAGAGAGATGATGGTGAGATATCTCAGGAATCTTTTGGGTCACATGCTGCTCACTGTAATCAAGGAGATAAATGTCTTTCTCTTTGGCTACTATAACTCGTGTCTGCCTATCATCACCATGTATTGCTGTCCAGCAGCTAGGTGCAATATTAACACCTATAACATGGCAAGAATGCCTTTTTAGTTCAACCTCACACAATGAGAGTCATGTAACTACATATACCTGGAATGTCTGGAAATCGCCTAATTCTTGGGTCTTTTATGTTGTTTACAACAAAAAATCTGAAGTTTGTGGTCAATACTACCAGACCAGTACCAGTGGAAGAAGAAAAAGTCCTAGCATCAATAATTTTCATTTCTCTAGCTTCTTGACCCATTTGGAAGGAATTTTGGTAGTTTCCAAATATGTCATAAGCAGACACACTGCCATCATCCTGAATTTAAAGGAAGAATCATATTCTGTATACTGTTAAACCTTTCTAAACACAAAAATACCTGAATACAAAGAAGCTCTTCTGAAGAAGACCAGTTTATTTCCACAATTTTTCCACCACTCCACTAACAAAAGAAAAATATTAATTAGATGGCCTTTCATCCTAATAATAAATACTGACTTTGATTGTTGATTTTAATTCCCCTGATGGCGAAAAAATGAAAATTATAGGTTTTCCTGAAGTTTGAACAGGTGTTAACTTCGTGTCGTCCCTGACCACTGCGATAGGTCCACCCGATGGGGCAACGTTTACTTTCAAGTCCTGAAGGTTGACTTGATCGATCCATCCCATGGAGTATACTTCAAACTTTCTACGCGACATTTACATAAAAATAGCAAATTGCAAGTTTTTATGATGCTTAACAAATTTAAACACCTGTAGTATGCCTCTCTTCCGAGAGGGTTCCAGTCCGCAGTAAGAAGTGCCATCCTCCTTAATTTTTTTTTACGTCGAAAGCCGAACTGTGTACTGTAATAGGGATGTGTTGAGATCCAAGTGTCGTCTGCTATATTTACTCCTACTTTATTTACAAATTCCAGTCTTCACTCGACATTGCCATAAAATAAAATTTTATTCCTTTCTTTTCCTTTTAGAAAACTTAACATAGTTTAGTTAGTTGATTAGCTACGAGTGTTTCTTTCAAAAGCGAGAGAAAGAAGTTAATTACATGTACTCACATTTATTTGTATTAGAAAGAAATCAAAAAATAAATGTTAGATGTCACTGAAAACCATTCAACTGCACTTTTCTCTAAGCTAATTCAAGTGATTCAGCTCACTTACTTGTATCAACATAAAGCCAGACATTTGAACACATGTAAAAAAAAGAGGTTGTATTGATTTTTCAACACATGACGAGAAATTTGGAAATTACTGAGGTGCAGCTCTTCCTCTGCCTGGAGGAGCTCCACCACCTGGTGTCCAGCCTCTTGAACTTCCACCTCGAGCTCTTCCTCTTCCACGTGCAGCTAAATAAAACAAAAACAAATGTTAATGATTAGAGATACAATAAGGCATTCAGCTTTTCAATAAGATTTACAAGTTATGACAAAGCTATGATATTCCTTCTCAGGCAGCACAGAGTGAACCTGGCTTATTTTTTTAGTTGTTTACCTTGTGCTCTGAGAATGGCAGATTTTCCTCTTCCTGATGCAGCAGCAGAACTGGCAGCTTTTGCACCCTGTCTTTTAAACATGGGTGCATTTTTTAACATGTCAGGCAGTATTAGGAAACGAATTTTTGATCCACGGATGTAAACATTTTCCAGTTGAGCAACTCTACCATCCCTAAACAACAAATGAAACAACTCAGCACTGACTGCCAAAAACCCTGGTAATGCAAATACAAAATATTACCTGTAAGTTACGGTTATATTAGTCATTTGACAGTTCATATTATCTTCGGCTTCGACCAATTTGCCTCTGTAAATTTCACCGGTATTTGTTTCACAGGTGATAATGTGTCCTTCGGCTTCGTGCAACACTTTGATGGGGACTCCGATTGACATTTTGTTTTAAGTGATTTTACAGTGTGTACTTGATCAAAAAGATGTAGTCCGATTCGAGTTGAATTTATTCTTCTCAAAATCTGAATTGAAACAAAATTTAAGGTTGAGTAAAAAAAAACGTACAAGAAGCGTCCTTGCGTTGCCAAGTTGTCGTAAAGATACGGAGAAAACGCCAAAGCCAACCAAGGCCCAAGGGAAGGGAAGGGAAGAGGAGAAGGAGATGGCCAAAGAGCCCATAAGCCAACAGCCAGCAACCAGCAATCAGCTGAACTCCGAAGTCAGAAGCAGCAAACTGGAAAAATAGAACATTGGAATCGCATGCATGTTTTAATATAATTGCAATTATACCTTCCTCAAAGTCAAAATATTCTATATGAAAGTGTAGCTTCACGGTCTAATTGCCCAAGCTAAAATTTCGTTCATTTTAATGAATTGATGGACTATGTATTCACATTAGGATGTTTCAAGTTATTCCTGCCTTTTGACTAGATTTTTATTTCTAAAAACATCAGATTAGTCATCAGATTAAACCCATGTTGAACTAGTAAAAGGTAAGCTTGCTTTACATTTTTTGCTCTTTTTATATGAACTCCTTCAATTACAATCATAATCATTCAAAATTTGTAACTTTTGTACTAGGGCATACTCAGTTTTATCTAATATATTATGTGGTTCTATAATTCATATACACGAGGACAAAAAGGTTTGTACAATTTTATTAGCCCACTACACATGATCATGAACAGAATCTTGCTGGGGATGGTCTTACAGCTGCTGTCCCTTTCCCGAGATCTCATTTATTCAGCAGGGACATAGTTGTGTTTGATGTCCTTCCAAAGTTTCTGATAAAAAGAACGATAATGATAGTGTAATGGTATATTAGCAGAAAAGCTGTAGTTCTTCCCCTTTTATGCTCACCCCTTTGTTGATTTCGCTGTACAAGTGCTCGGTGGCCATGTCGAAACCTCGCTCGAAAAAGAAGGCGCCGGTCACAATGGCCAAAGCGTACGTGGAAGAACGACGCAAAACGTTGTTGTACAGTTTAGCGACCAAAGACATCGTGAATTATTATTGAATATTGAAAAATAATGGATTCAACAGCCCAGTGAACTGATTAGATCTAGTCGTGAATTGGGACGAACAAGAATGCACTGTGCAGACGATGCACGTTCGGAAAAACAATCGCGAAACGAAAGGCGATATTCAAAATGGCGTCATGCATCAGCCTCTGAAGCGCTTCGTTTAAACAGGGGTATAGTGTATAGAGGGATCCCTGTCCCTATATTCCCCTGGTTTAAATATGTGACTCATCTAGTGAGTATTGATCTTCAATGTTTCTAGATTTTGATTCTCTTGTTTCAACAGTGGCTTTTTGTTTGTCACAGTTATCGCAAAATTAGATTTTTTATTACAATATCATCATATTCTACCTCTCGCTTTGAATGAAAAATCGACTTTAGTAGACACACATGTTTACTCGATAAACATAGATGTACAAATTTTTTCAAGTATCATTTGAAATAACAGTGAAGCGATGGAGCGATGGAAGAAATCCTAGATTGCAATTTAAACAAAGTAAAATATGTTAAAAAAGTCAATTGATAAATTGCAGAGTGAATTTTTGGTTCAACTTGTTATATGATGCATATGATTATATGATACATAGGCATTATGTTTTTCGTAACCTAGATCTTAAATTTATCAAATTTGATGTTCTCAACATGTTGAATGAAGTCATCAAACTTTGGGAAATCATTGTTAAAAGAAATTCCCTTGTTGACACCATTATTTGTTTCTGGTATGTGTTTGTAAGGATATTCAGGCTCCGATGGTGGTGCCTCGCTGTATGCCGGAGAAGGGTAGGCCAGTGGTGAGTGCACTTGTGGCTTGTAAACCGGTGATTCTGTGTAAGCAGGAGTTTCAACACCTGTT
Source organism: Daphnia magna (assembly GCF_020631705.1). Taxonomy (NCBI): domain Eukaryota; kingdom Metazoa; phylum Arthropoda; class Branchiopoda; order Diplostraca; family Daphniidae; genus Daphnia; species Daphnia magna. The sequence continues at coordinate 607,765 of NC_059190.1, read as the reverse complement.
GGAGTGTAGGCTGGAGAACTATAAGCAGGTGGGTTATAGGCTGGAGGACTGTAAGTTGGTGAGTTATAGGCTGGAGGCTTGTTAGTTGGAGGACTGTAAGCAGGGTGGCTGTATGCTACTGGTTTGTAAACTGGTGGAGTATATACTGGAGAAGTGTAAGCAGGGGAGCTGTAAGATGGAGGAGTATTAGATGCTGCTTTGTAAGCCGGAGCTTGGTTCAAGGCTTTGGAAGGCAAATGCGACGACGTCGATGGTCTAGATTGAGGTTTTGGTGCTAAATAGTCTGGCTTTGGTCGCTTATATTTGTCTTGTGATGTTGATGGATAAGGCCCTCTATTATGTCCATGTCCACTGTGATGATCACGCGTTTCGGTTAGGTTTCCGAAATTATTGCGCCTGTGTTCAACTTCCATTTTTCTCTGGTTGACATATTCTTCTGCCAAGATTCCATTAAATCCAATGACTGCTAAGTATAAAACTGTAAGTGAAACTGGAACAACAAACTGTAAAAGAAAAACAAATAACAATAAATCAGTCAAGTGCTAGGTCTGTTTTTTATGGTTAAAAAAAAAAAAAAAAACTCGCATTGCGTATACCTGGAAAATTCTGCTTCTCATGTTGGCTGAAAAGTTGAGATCTTTGGGTTTTATCTCGAAATAGCTGCCGTTGAATGAAACTTGTGAACTGATGCCAATTCTAACTTGCACGTTCGTATTTTATACTTAGCTGAACCGGCTCCGCCTTCACAACCAGAAGTCGAACAAGCCAATCCATCTCCAACGTCTTATTCTAGTTTTTGGTAACGTTATGTCTTGCTTTCACCTGTGTTCTTGTCTGTGGTTTACCATCCTTTGCTATCGGTCCTTCTGTTCTTTTTGCAATTCCAGGCTTTTGTTCAGCGGAATACAGTGGCATCCTTTGCTGATCGGTCTTCACATTTGGCAAAAATTAACCGCAAAAGGATGGCAAGGATACGTTGCCAAACCAGACACATCCGCCTTAATGACGATTCGCCACAATACACTGTATGATTGGGAACAGAGACAGCACATTTTTCAGCAGATATATATGATATATCTGCTATGACAAGCAATTCAATAATCGTGGTTCCAAAAACCTGAAAGGAACTCTTGGTAATATAATAAAACTAATATAAATGATACTATTACAATGTCGGTCTTTCACTTATTTAAGAACGACGGCTACGAGATCCCTAGCTTCTTATTCTGATTTATCAAGCGATTGTATCACTTCACCGTAAACTGAAAGGTTATCGGTTAAATTTTGTCATGTAAACCTTAAGAAAGCATTCCTCGTATTCATAATTAAATTCATGATTCATCGTTGGAATAAAAGAGAAATCGAATACAGAAATAAATGAAACCGAGCACAGGTATCAATACCAGAAAGGTATACTTTCAAGTTTCAGGATCCAAAATAATCAAAGTTGTGATACACAATGAAGATTTTTAAGAGGCGGTAGACGGTTTGGATTTTGCTGCTTCAGCAGCTTCTTTTTTCTCGTGATCGGCAATCAGAGTTTTGACCTGTGCGACGGGGAGAACTTTGATATAGGTCTTGTTATCATGTCGTGTGAGAGTAGCCAGTTCCAGTTTGTCTGGAGTAAGCTTAGTGGCATCCATGGTTTTGCTCATAACACGGATAGCCAAAGCCAAAGCATCGTCAATTTTAGTTTCTCCTTCCTTGTATTCCTGTTGAAAAAGGCTTTGTATATCTGCAAGCAATTTATAGAGTTTTAGCAACATACTTGTTTTAGCATTGACACTGCAGCAGCACTGTTATTTCCAATACAGGTGGCTTTCCATCCACCATAATTTCCTGATGGATCTGACTGATACAGCTGAAATCCATACTGGTGGTCCCACCCTGCATAAAGAAGTGACACACCAAATGGCCTCTTTCCACCATACTGTGTGTAAGCTTGTTTGACATCACACAACCAGGAAACTAGTTGTTCACATGGAATAGATTCTCCATATTGCAAAAGGTAGCGTTGTGAAATGAGTCGAAGTTCATTTGTTAGGACATTAGCATCAGATGTGATCCCTGCAACACTGCATACCATATCAGCATTAAGCTGATAGATCTTTTCAGAGAAAAACACTTCATCAAGTAGTTTATTTGTGTTACGCCTCTCTGCTGCCAACACAATACCATCTGAGGCTAGAATGCCTGCATAAGAACATGTTTTTATTTTTGTTCAAGGAAGGTTAAGTGATTTTGATTTTAATGAAGAATGAAAACACCTAACCTAGGCAAGTTCCGGCATGGCCAATGGCTTCCATAGCATACTCGACTTGATACAGTCGACCTAAAAAATTTTTATTTCATTACGTTTTGAATACATAAATCAAGTCAAACTCTGTAGAAGTTATTTTTTACGCGTACCTTCAGGTGAAAAAATGGTTGTACGAGTGTCATAACGACGAGCCTAGTTTAAGACAAGATCCAAATATGTATGAAGACTCTCAAAGATTATAGAACAGTATTACCATGATGAAAAACTGAGAACTGCGTCTAGTAGTCTAAGTTGGTGGCCTAAGTTTTTTTTTTATATTGTACGAAAATGTAAACCCGGAGCAGTGAATTGCCGTGCACTGACAGACAACAATTCAACCTCGTCATGTAGCATGTTGCCACACTTTTCCTTTTTCCCATGACTCTGAATGGGGTCTGGGTCTGACCCGTTTGTAGAGCTCGACCCCGATTACCTGAGACCCGTTTTAGTAAACAAAAAAAGCAGAAAATAAAAACATTTTACATGTGTCGCGCCAGTACGTACCAGGGAAGCAGGGTCATAGACCCCTATGACTCTGGGGGTCTATAACGCTGGTGGAAGTAAGCCGGGTCTCATATAATCGGGGCCGAGCCCTACCCGTTTGACCAGTTGGCGCTGCGCGGGTTCATTCAGAGTTGGCATAGCATTTGAAAATGTAACAAAGACGGCAACGCAGGACAGAAATTCAAACCAATTCATATTTTTCCAACAGTCAACATTCAACAGCGGGATTTGATGCGAAACGGTTGGAACTCGTAACAGTCGTAAGTAAATTACATCAGTATAGGTTGTTTTGGGGTTTTTGTTAAATCCCAGAAATTTATTGTTGAAAAAGGAAAAAAAATTTATAGTAAACAGACAGTGAATCCAATGATCTTTTTCTTCTTAATTTTGGTTCAAAAGTGATCGGACATTCAACTTTACTAACCACAGCTTGAGGTACCATTAGATGAGTGTTTTTATTTTATTCCTTAGAAGCCGTTTCAAATCGCAGAAATGACGACACCGTCATCGGAACCCATTTGTGTGAGGAACTCTCTTTTACAACATATTTTACTGGGGCGGAGGAATCTATTTGATGGAGACAAGGATCAACGTCAGCTTACAAAAGATGGGCTCATAGATGCTCTCCTGGTACTCTATGATGAGTGCAGCACCGACATTACAAAAAAGGATATTCATACTGTAGACTTTGTGGATAGATGTATGATAAGACTGAAACAGTTTTATGGTTAAATGCTTAACTTTTTATTGCAAATGCCTAGATCAACCAGTTGTTACCAAACTCAGGAAACTCAGAGTAAATGTTGGTGATTTTGAACTGCGAAAAGTGATTGGACGTGGTCATTTTGGAGAAGTCCATCTTGTCAAAGAAAAGCAGACAGGAGATGTCTATGCAATGAAAATTATCAAAAAAGCTGACACTCTTGCCAAACAAAATGTAAAAAGGATAATTTTTCTTTGTGACTCACTTACCAAACAAATATTAAACTTTTTCTCCACCATTAGATTTCATTTTATGAAGAAGAGAAAGACATCATGGCAAAGGCAAAGTCAGAATGGCTGACAGCATTGCATTGCTCCTTTCAAGATCAGGAGAATCTTTACTTTGTAATATCTTTCTTCAAGAAAAGCCATGCAAATAATTTCAACTTATGCTGTTTCTTTCCCTGTTTAGGTAATGGAATTTCATCCAGGGGGAGATTTACTGTCTTTATTGAGTCGTCGTGACGGAACACTGGCAGAAGACGAAGCCCGTTTTTATCTAGCGGAAATGGTCCTTGCTTTGCATACCCTTCATTCCATGGGGTACGTCCACAGAGATATTAAACCTGAAAATGTGCTGCTTGATCGACTTGGCCACATGAAGTTGGCAGACTTCGGTTCGGCAGCCAAACTGGATTCATCGGGTTTTGTTCGAAGCGAAATTGCCATCGGAACGCCCGAATATATCGGTAAATTTGTTTGCTAGTTTTATTAAAACCTTCTTTTAATTGTTTTCGTTTGTTACCCAAAAGCTCCCGAAGTTTTGCTTTCAATGAACAACGTCGGACACTTCGCTGGCGGTTACGGAGTAGAATGCGATTACTGGTCATTGGGCATTATGGCTTATGAAATGGTGTACGGATCTACACCGTTTGGAGCTGAAAAAATGACCACTACTTACGGGAACATCATGAATTTCAAAAATTCCTTCTCGTTTCCCTCAAAGATAGTGAGTCCAGAATTTAGCAATTTGATTTCAGGCCTGCTCTGCGATGCTGGATCAAGATTGGGATATCAGAAATTGATACACCATCCATTTTTTGCAAGCATCGATTGGAATGCCTTGCGGGAAAAATCACCACCCTACGTGCCGGTCATAGTTGGTTTGGACGACACTTCAAATTTTGAAGATTTCGATAGCGACTATCTCAAAGCACCCTCGACCATCAATTTAAAGAATGCGCAGTCACCTAGCGGTAGAAATTTACCTTTTATTGGATTCACTCATATTAAAGAAGGCAGTCTCGTCGGTCAAGCTGAATCGACAGCTTCATCCATTGAGTACAAAAAGAGGATTGGGGAACTAGAAGCTGAACTGAATTCGAAGACTAAGGAAATCTCTGAGTTGAGAAAACAGAAGATTCAGCAAGAGCATGACAATAAACAATGGAATAAAGATCTTCAAGACCAAAAAATTGTTCGCCTGGAACAGCAACGTGACACTCTAGAAAAACAATTGGCACGTGCTCAAAGGGATGCCGACAACAACCGTCGAGTTTTAGAACTAGAAAAGTCTGAACGGCTAAAAAACGAGGCTAAAGTTGTAGAAATGGTAAACGATATGAAACGAAACTGGGAAAAAATTGCAGAAAAGAATGAAAATAAACTACGTAACGAGGCCCAGGTAATCTAATATCGATAAAACCGTTTTGCTTCCTCAGTAATGTAATCTTGTATTATATTTAAAGGTATGGAAACAAGCACTATCGGAGGCTGAAAACCAATTGGCCGAGCAAAAAGAAATTTTGAAAACTTCCCTGGCGGCCGTAGCCAAACTTGAGGGAGACTGTGAAAATTGGAAAGTGAAGTCTGCCAAATACAAAGAACTTGCCGCTCGTGGTCATCGAATGGGAGAAAAACGCGCCAGTATTTGCATTCAACAAACACCTCCATCGAACGACGCACTGATACAAACACAGCTTCAACTTGAGCGAGAAAAAACTGCAAAGTCAGAGCTGATGAAGAAAATCCAAGAACTGGAAGATCAGATTCAGAAGTCAGAGGCTGATTATAACAAGCGACTAGAGTCAGAAGAGCGGCGTTGGATATCGCAGTTAAATGAGCGAGAATCTGAAAACCAAGAAAAGATCAGTTATTTGGAAGACAAAATCCTTCAACAAAAAGAAAATCGCATCAAGGTAAATTATTCGACGCAAAATTAAAATGGTCTGGTTAAAATTTTTTTTTTTTTTTTCGTAACTAAAATAGGAACTAGAAGGTAGTTTGAAAACTTATTTGGCTGAATGTCAAAAGTTGCGGGAGCGGGCTGACCAACTTCAGAGAAGCTTAGACGACACTCTTCAATGGAAAACCGGTTTCGAAACCAGCTTCTCGATTCGCGAAGGAGAATTAGAGAGTAGAGTGAAGCAACTCGAAGCTGACTTACGAAGTGCTTCAGACATGAGGCTGGAGCTACAAAAACAGGTTGCTGAGATTTCGCTGAGAGAAACGATGCATCTGCAAAAGTATGAAATCATTGTCGTGGACATGCGAGAAGCCGTTGAACGTCTGGAGCAGAAGAATCAAGACCTCGTAGTCCAGCTCTCGAGCCACGAGTCAGCTCAGTCAAGCACTCCCTCCGTTTTTCCTGAGCTGGAGGAAAGCAAACAGAAAATTTTATTTTTAGAAGGTCAAGTGACTAAGTTGGAACAGCAGCTTGAACGAAGTCGTGAAAATTTGACCCTTGAACGTGAGAAATCACGGCAGACTCAGTCTGAATTATGGAAGAAGGAAAAAGAACTTTCTGATGCCAAAATTGATTTACGCATCGCAAACCGTGAAAATAAAACCAGCGAAAACGAAATCGCAAAGCTCAAAGAAGAGTCCAAGTTGTGGGAGGGGAAGTTGAAGGTAAATTCGCTTCATCATTTTCATAATTTAAGTACCTTGGCCTCTTACGTGTTTTTACATTACTCCCTAGGTTAAAGAGGAAGAAATCGAGTCCTTACGGAGTGACGTAACGCAAGCAAAAAGCGACCTTACAACTCTGAAAAACCTTCTAACTGAAAAGGAAAAAGCGTACGCCAATAACGAGAAAAACTTGGAAGAGGCCAATAAAACCGCAAGTGCTGCTAGGGAGTTACGTCGAGAACTTCAGTTCGTAAAGGTGGTCTTACTTTCTCCAAAGTTGTCAGAGTCCTTTCTAATATTTAAATTTGTCTTTTCTCTCCAATATTCAGGACGAGATGTCGATCTGCCAACGTTTGAAATCCACCTTGGAATCTGAAGTGCAGAGAGCAGAAGATAGAATTTCAAGGTTTGTTGAAGAAAAGAAAGAAATGCAAACTCTTCTGCAGGAAGAGAAAAAAAAAGTTGAAGAAGGTGAGAAAAATCTGAACATACTTAAAGAAACAATGACGCTAATGGACGAGCAGCTGCAGGTATTTGTTTTGTCTTACTCACATTTATTTCGATCAATAAGCTACATTAGCTTTTGCGTGTATTTCAGGATTATGATAATATTGTCAAAGGAATAGACACGAAACAATCTCAATTTGAAAAAGAAAAGACAGAGCTGTCACAGGAAATAGATCGTCTGAAACAAGAAGTTCGTAAGGCCAAGCAACAAGTTAATGAAGAAAAGTCCTTGAAGTTATTCACCGAGAGCCGACTGCGCGACGTGGAATCGCGACTCAATAGCTGCGAGTCTGACACTGAATCACGCATCAGCCAACTTCAAAAGCAAACATCTGAAAATGCTATCACAATTAACCAATTAAATGCACAAGTCAGTGAACTTGATCAGCAGTTGGCAGATTCCGAGATGTCGGTGAAAAGCATGGAAAGAAAAATTGCAATCCTCGATGAGGAGAATATTAAGCTTAAAGAAGAATCATCTGCCTTGCGAACTCAACTGATTTCAGTCAAGAATTCCAATGCAGTTCTAAGCGAAGGTTTGGAACAGGCCATCTCGAAAGCGGAAGGATACAAAAATGACATCATCCGCTTGGAAGCACAAATTGACACAACTCGTGTGATGCATAAAGAACGGGAATTAAAATACGATTCAACAATTGCTCAGCAAACGAAACTTATTGATTTCTTGCAGACGAAATCAGAGCAACCGAAGAAAAAATCGACTTTCACTGACAAAATCTTTGGATCAAACAAGAAGGAAAACCAACCAAGTATTCCTCTGGCATACCGGGAGCTCGAATCCAATCTTGAGAAGAAAACGACTCAATGCCGTGTCCTCACTGA